>NW_020954751.1:2599615-2695038 GCF_900497805.2 Vombatus ursinus
TCTCTCTCTCTCTCTCTCTCTCTCTCTCTCTCTCTCTCTCTCTCTCTGTGTGATATACAGAGTTGTGGTGTTGACCCCATTGTCATATGCCTGTGAAACCTGGACAGTCTATCAGCACCATGCCGGGAAACTGAATGACTTCCATATGAATTGTCTCATGAAGATTCTGAAGATTACCTGGCAAGATAAAGTGCCAGACAACTTTGATTTGAATTTTGTTCAAATGCCAAATATATGTTTTCCCAAAAGACTATTTTACAGAGAACTCACACCAGGCAAGTACTCCCAAGGCAGTCAGAAGAAGCAATACAAGGGCATTCTCAAGGTCACTCTGAAGAACTTTGGCATCCACTGTGAGATATGAGAGACACTGGCACAGAACCACCCAGCATGGAGTGCCAGCATCAAAGAAGGCATTGTGCTCTATGAGCAAAATAGAATTGTAGTAACTCAAAGAAATATGAAATGTGTAGATCCCAAATGTTCAGGCAGACTCTTTGTGCCTAATATGTAATAGAGCCTTCCAAACTTGTATTGGTATGATCCGTCATAGTCGGACACATTATACATTGACCCCAAAATTGTGATATCATTTTGGTCCACTTTGAGTATGCAGGACAATGATGAATATATGTTATATATCATTGGATTCACAGTTTGCTACATCCCTTAGAACTTCTTCAAATGAGTTTCTAACAGTTAATAATAGTAGCTAAGTTTTACAGCTCTTTAAGATTTGCCAAGTGGTTTACATATATCATCCCATTTGAATCTCAGAACAAACTTAGGAGGTAGGTGCTATCCCCATTCTACAGATGAAGAAACTAAGGCTGAAAGAAGTTAAAATCCTTGTCTAAGATCACACAGTTAGGAAATGTCTAAGGTAGGAGACAAACTCCTGTATCCTTAATATTCTCTTCTCTCTAGGTTTTTGGGACACCACTCTTTTCTGGTTTTCCTCCCACCTACCTGACAACTCCTGTTTCCTTTGTTAGATCTTCATCCAGGTCACACCCTCTAACAGTGGGTGACTCCAAGGCTTATCTTGGGCTCTTGTCTCTTTTCCTATAATATTTTGCTTAATGATTTCATCATTTCTTATGGATATAGCATATCTACGCCTATTCTTATCAGATCTATTTATCTAGCCTTTTAATCTCTTTCATGATCTTCAGTCTTTCATCCCCAAATGCCTATTGGATATCTCAAACTGGATGTCTAGTAGACATCTTAAACTCAACATGTCCAAAACTGAACTCATTATCTTTTCCCAAAGCCCTCCCCTCTTCCAAACTTTCCTATTATTGCTGAAGGCACTGCTATCCTCCCACTCATACCAGCTTACTGTGTGGATATTATTCTCAATTTCTCTGTCTCACTCCCCATACTAATGATTTGCCCCCCCATTCTAACTTCCTAACATCTCTAATATAAACTCTTTCTCTCTTCTGATGTTACCACCACCCTAATTCAGACTGTCATCACCTTACTCTTAGACTACATCAATAGCTTTCTAGTTAGTCTCCCTATCTGAAATCTCTCCCCACTTCAATCTCTCCTCCACTTAGCTGTCAAACTGAGCTTTCTAAAATGCAAATCTGACCCTACCACTCTATTATGCAGTCAACTACACTGGTTCCCTATTACCTCTAGGAACAAAGATAAAGTTTCTATGTGTGGTTTTTGAAGCCCTTCATAATGTGACTCCTTTCTACCATTTCAGTCTTCTTACACCTCTCTTCATAAATTCTGTAATACATAGACACTGACCTCCTTGATACCCCTTGAACAAGAAACACTGTCTTCCTACTCCATGAATTTTTACTGGCTGTACCTCATACCTGGAATTCTCTTTCCTCATGTCCATCTTCTGGCCTCTCTGCATTCTGTATGCCCCAGCTAAAATATCACCTTCTTCAAGAAACCTTTCCTAGTTTTTCTTAATGTTAGTGCCTTCCTTTTGTGATTAAATCTAATTTACCACATATATTTTATACATAAATGTATGTGTATATGCACACACACACTACATATATACATACATGTGTATAGGTATACATAGATATCAATATCAATATCAATATCATCTCCCTCTCTCCCCACATACACACAAATATACACACATACACGACATATATGTATATATACATATATACATACATATGTATATGTGTGTGTACATATATAAATCTGGGGAGAAGGAGGGAGGTAATAAGCATTTTTAAGCACTCACTATGTAGCACTACACTAAGTACTTTACAAAGATTATTTTATTTGGTCCTAACAACAAACCTGGGAGATAGGTGTCATTATGATTACTATTTTACTGAGGAGGAAACTTAGGCAGACAGGAGATAAATTATTTGCCCATGATGATACTAACCTATTGGCCTTTCACATCTCTTTATGCTGTCTCTTACAAAACTTTGTGCTTCATCCTCACCATGACTTCTAATCGCTTGGCGTCTCAACTCTCTCACAGCCCATCCCCATTGCATTAGCCATTCTCTCCTCTCCTACCCATCTCGACTCCTTGGTGAACCAATTCAACTCCATATTTTCCTCCTTTCTTGAATCCCTTACCTCCTTTTATCTGTAATTTTGCTTAGCCAAGTCTCAGTCTTGGATCATTCCCATCACTCAACACCTTCATGCCTATATACATGTTTCTGAATGAAGGTGGAGAAAATCACTCAACCACTTTGACTGGGTCCATTATAAATTTATGTTATGTAACCTCAACTAGGCCCTCACTTCTGCCAGGTAATCTTATTCTACCTCCTTTATCAACTCACTATCCCACTCTCTACAATAGCTCCTTTAAACCTTTTCATCCCTCCTCAAACTTCTCATAGATTTTTAGCACCCCCCCACTTTTTCAGCTGAGAATGTTGCTTCATGTTTTACTGAAAACTAATTGAGGCTGTTCACTATTAACTCCCTGTTCTCCCCTCTTTCTCATCTCCTATTACTCAAATGCCTTATGCAACTTTCTTTTCCTTACCCCCTGTTTCACCTTATGAAATGCCCTTACTCCTTGCCAAGGTTAGCCCCTCTACTTGTTCAAATGATACTATTACTTATCATTTCTTCCAACAGATTGTCACCTCTGTCATCCTCACTCTCTCACTAATTTTTAATATCTCCCTCTCTACTAGATCATTTCTTAAAAACATGCCCATGACTTCCTTATCCTGAAAAAAACCCAAACCCTCACTTGATCCTTCCATCCCTACTATTATCCTATGTATCTTTTGCTCTTTGTAGCTAAACCCCTCAAAAAGATCTTTTTCTCTACTTTCTCTCCTCTCACTCTCTTCTTAAACCCTTAAAATGAGGTTTCTGATATTATTTCACTTAAACTGTTCTTCCTCTCTCTAAAGTCACTTGCCACATCCAATGGCCTTTTCTCAGTCCTCAATCTCTTTGACCTCTCTGCAGCCTCTGTCACTGTTGATCACTCTCTCCTCCTTGAGACTCTTCTCTTTAGGCTTTTAGGATACCATTCTCTCTCAGTTTTACTTCTACCTATCTGATCATTCCTTCTCTGTCTCCTTTGATGGATCCTCCTCCCTCTAACCCTAGGAGTTTTGTCCTGGGTTCTCTTCTCTTCTACCTCTGTACTACTTCACTTGGTGATCTCATTAGCTCCCATGGATTTAATTGCCATCTTTTTGGCTGATGATTTACAAATCTGCATTTCCTTCTTGAATCACTCTGCTGATCTCCAATCTTTCATCTTCAATTGACTTTCAGACATCTCTAACTGGATTTTCAGTGGATATCTTAAATTCAATATGTCCCAAACAGAATTCATTATCTTTTCCCTTTAAACCCATCCTCCTTTCTACCTTCCTATAGTCTATAGACCCAGACAGCTATTTCACTTAGACTTTGAAAATGACTTATAATTCCCATTTAGCCTTTCATCTGTGCTGGCTCTCCAAAGCTGTTCATGGGACTCTGCACAAATAACAACAATCACAAGTGCTAGGTGGGAGGCGAGGGCTATGAAGCCCAACTCTCTCCCAAGGTCTTTCTTGATGGTCATGCCAATGAAAGTAATCCAGAACAAATAGAGTGAAGACAAAGTCTTATAGTCTTCCACCTTTGTGGTCAATATTTCTGCCTTAATTATGAATATCTGAAAGGAAAAACAGTGACAAATCTCTGACTATTTCTTTGTGTTTTGGTCAAGGTAAAAACAGACTATTTCTGTGTGCTGGAAATCCAAGAGGTATTTAATATTTAGACAAAAGTTACCAGTAGCTGCTTCTTTTATAACTTGGGAAGATAATTAAGAGTTTCCAAGATACCTTGTAAACAAAACTTTCCACCCCAAACCCAGTAGAACACTCCTGCTCAATATGCTGAATATATTGTAGGAGCTCATGTATTAGTATTATCTAACCATATAACCTGGGCTGAGTCACTGTCCACTGTTTAATTGAGGATTGCCCTCTGCAGAATTGGCAAAGCCACTTCTAAGAAACATCACAGTGCTAAATGAAACACTTTTCCTGAGCCTTGAAATCCTTCATGGAGTAAGGAAACCTGAATAGCAATGTAGTATAATGGAAAGGGCACAAGGCCTATAATTGTGAGACCTCAGTTTTTTCTGCATTCCAATAATTCTAGCATCTTTGAGAAGACAATTCTCTTGAGTCTTTACTATTTTTTAAATGGTGATAATCATGTTCAGTAACAATTACCTACCTCACAGAATTATTGTGAGTAAACTTTATATTATGTAGAAAAATGAGGCATTATTGCTATTTAGGTTGTTGTCCCAAGCTTTATGCAGTTGGTGGTGAGGGTAGGCAGTTGGAGCCACCCCTTGGAACCATCTGGTCTTGAGAGCTTGATGTGATGCAGGCAATTTGCCCTGAAAAAAGATTCTGAGATTTATATCCATGCAAACAACATTCACTAACTTCTGTTGTGGTTACATCTCTCTCCCCCTTCCACATTTCGCTGAGTCCACATGTTTCTGTTTTTCCTCCCTCTTTCCAATAATAACTGATATTCATATCGCATTTTAAATTTTGCAAAACCCAATAAGCACATCATCTTATTTGACTCGCATAAAATACCCATGTGATAGATAATACAGATATTATTATTCCCATTTTTGTAGATGAGAAAACTAAGGTTGAGAGGTTAAGTGGCTTTCTCATGTTTATAAAACTGGTAGATGCCAGAAACAGGATTCAAACTCATCTCTCCTGACTCCAGATTAGACACTCTTCCTAGTATACCATGCTGTAGTACTCATGATGTTAATTGGTAAGCATATGCCTCTAGTATAAAAAGGTTGGTGCACAGGAGTCTAGGTCTGGCTTTATGGAGAAGGGAATACATATAACTTACCTAAAAGGATTCTATGGTTGCTATTACAGATAATGGTACATTAATATAAATACTACTACAAACAACATGAATAGAAATAGAAGATCCAGCATGAAGGTGATATATCCTCTTTTTCTCTGTCCCCCATAAGCTGGATCTAAATAAAGGTGTTCAGCTCTGACGATCATATTTTAAGAAGGATATCAGTATGTAGATCACTTTCTGAGGAGGGGGATCAGGATGGTGAGTGAACTCAGCCACTGCTATATTGGTTGAGGGAGCCAGGAATGTTTAGCCTGGAGAAGAGAAAGTTTTTGAAAGACATGAAAATAGCCAGGAAGTATTTGAAAGGTTATCATGTAGAACAATGGTGTCAAACTCAAATAGAAATAAATCCCTACTGGCTACATATTAACTGAGAAAACAACAAAGTAATATTATCTATGTTGCATTTTTAAAAAATTATTTTTTTAAATATTTCTTAATTACATCTTAACCTGGCTTCACTTGGGGATTTTTGTAGACTGAGTTTGACACCTCTGCTGTAGAAGGATTATTAAACTTATATGCTTGGTCCTAGAGGTCAGAATTAGAACCAGTAGGTCAAAATCATGGAGAAGACAGATTTTTAGCTTTACATAGGGAAAATCTTCTGTGTCATTAGAACAGTCCAAAAATGCAATGGACTGACTCAGGAGGCAATGTAGTACCCTTAATTGAAAGCTTTCAAGCAGGGGCTGGATGGCCACTTGCCAGGGATACAATAGAATGGTTCTAGATTTAGGAGTTCAGACTAGATGACTTTTGAAGTGGTTTCCCATATTAAAATGGAATGATCATCTATATACATACATAACTTTATAAATTGACTACTGTAAATAATGATTCAGTAAAATCTTGCTTCTCTTGAATTCCTAGTGGATGATTCATTTGAAAATGTTTTGTTTTCTGGATAACTGCAAGACTGCAAGTTTTCTGGGGGAAGAGACTACAGCTACACTTTTTTTAAACTTGCTGTTTTCCTTCAAAGCTCTGCCCTGTCTATCATATTGCTCTGTTCCATAGACAATGTTTAACAAATGTCTATTGAATTGTATTAGCAATTTTCAATGAAAATCTTTTTTTAAAATGCATGATGTACTTCTTTGCCTTCTTAAACAGTGGATAGTGAATATCACTTAATTTTTCCTGGTGACTTATTATAATCATTATGAACCTCTATTATTGTACTACGTTGCAACTGTAAAGCCTTCAGGGCTTACTGGAATGTGGACCTCTTTGACCTACACTAAATGGCTTTGTACTACTATGATGTTTTTCAGTGCTAAAGAATGCTTTTACAATTCTTTTGCCACTGCCTTTGCTTGTGAGCTGTTACTTATTGTTTCTCTAAGTGTGTTGCTTCTAGCAGCTGCCTCTACCCCAATTTTCTGTTTCTAAACTTTTGTGGGCTGAGAAAAAGATCACTGAGCTTTAAGTATTATGATTCATTTGAGAGTAAGAAGGTTCTGAGAATGACATCCTCTCTGATGAGGAAAACACGTGAGCTTTAAATGCATGGATTTGGGGACATCTGTTTTGGGTGCTAAGGCCTATTCACTTTTTTCCTAGTTCTCATTCATGCTCTAGATTGGAAAGGTTTCTGGATAGAAATGAAGTATTCTATTCTATTCTAGCCCAGTTCCATTTATACTAGATTTGTGATAATTAGCAAATCATTTAATTTTTATGAGATTCAGTTTTATCATCTGAAAATGGAGGATAATGATAATTATGTCAGCTACCTCAAAGAGTTGGGAAGAAAGCATGAGAGAAATTTAAAACACTACAAAACATAAATTACTATGCTATGCTGTGCTATCTTATGTTGTGCTATGCTATGCCATGCTATCCTACTCTTGCCTTGCCTTGCCTTGTCTTGCCTTAGCCTGGAATAACCTGACCTAGCCTAACCACTGGAAGAATCAGAACAGAATAAACACCTCATGCACCTTTGGCTAATTTTAAAATTTAAATTTGAATTGAACCATTCTGCAGGTGCAATTTTTCTTCGTTAACTTTCTTTTCCTGACTCCTTTTTTGTTACTATTTCCTGGTTCAAAAATCCAAGTTCAAGGAAACCATAAATTCCCCTTGCCTGATTTATTTCTACTTATACTTCCTCCTTCCCTCCATCCCTCCTTCCCTTTCTCCTTTCTTCCTCTCTTTCATCCTTCCTACTCTCCTTCCTTCCTTCCCATCTTGTCCAGTCTAGAAGTGCAGCAGCTACTCATGATCCTGACCTCACTGTAGATTGGTATAGAAGTTTTGACATGTTCCATTCCCAACCTTGGCATGTGGTCATCTTCCACTTCTGGGATATGTGATGAGAATTAGCCCTACTGCAGCTTGAACTCCCAAACTCAAATGATTAACCGGCCTCAGCCTCCCCAGATATGTGAATTACAGTTGTGTACTACTGTGCTCAGTTCTACATACTATTTTTAAAATAACTGTTACATATTCTTATTTGTTCTTCTTCACTTTTCTATAGGTTCTCTATAATGATATTATTTCTTCTGTATCTATGAGGAAACTGAGGTTCATGGAAGAGAAGTGACTTGTTCTATTTGAGGTCAAAGTCAATGATGGTTCCAGGAATAAGAATAATTAGTTTAAATTTGCAGAGCAATTTATAAAATTTGTAAATCACTTTCCCCAAAACAATAATAAATTAATCAGTAAAATTAATAAAATCCCCATTTTACAGATCACACCACTGGTAAATATCCATTGGTCATACCATTCTTCTGGTTTAGATGTCTAATTCAATTTATTTTATAGTATCTGTTGAATAAATGAATGAATTTACCCAGACCTCCTAACCACATATCAAGTGTTGCTCCTCTTAGTCAAGTGTTTTTTATACCACACCAAGTTGCTTGCATTTATCATTTGAGTCTTGGAGAGCAAGGACAAGCAAGACAGGAATCCTTTGAGCCTCTGCTTCATTTTAAAAGGAGTATTTGAACTGGACCATTTTTCAACTCGAGATAAAGTTTTTTTTTTTTTTTCCCCATGACTTTCAGTTTCTCAACTCTTGTGCTTTTCCTCCTGGGCTAGAAATCCCAGTGCCAGAAATCTCAGAAATTTCCCTCTACTGATTTCTAGACCAATTTCGCCAACTCAAGAGATTTGTGCAATTTGAATAAATCTGAAGTTCACCCCCTCATTAGCAATGCTTGGGTGAAACCCTTGGCTTAGAGAACTCATTCATTTTAATGGATTCTGGCCTTTTATTGTAAGGAGAAACACCGTGTAAAAACAAGGTGAATTATATGATCATAAGGCTGAGCATATTCTGATCAGAGTGATTGGGGGAATTTTATACTAGAAATTATAGCAGATGTCCTGGAACCTCACATCAGCGCGTCCTCAGATGTTAGCCATGAGTCTTCTTATTACATTCTAGCTACCTGGAAAATATTCAATGAATAATAAAAAAAGCAACAATAATGGTATTGACAAGTGACATTTATAACATACTCCAAAGTTTCACAGAGTATCTATCCTATGTTATTTGATTTGAACTTCACCAGAACCCTGGGAGGAAGGCACTGCAAGACTTACCACACATCACAAATTGGGATTTTGAGTCTTATGGAGGCTAGGTGAATTGCTCAGGTCACATAACTAGTTTGGATGGTGGAAGTTAAATTCAGGGCTTCCAGAATCCAAGTTTACTATCCAATGTTCATGTAGAGATGGCAGATTTCTTTCCCTTCATTTCTCTACCTCAATTGCTTTCCATTTTCACTTCCAAATCAGCTCATAAAATCATTTCTAAATTATAGAATTTAGAAATCAAAGTGGCTTGATCAAGATCACAAAATTAGGAAACATCAGAACTGAGGATATGAACTCAGGTCTTCACATTTTAAATTCTTTTCTTGCTACAAAGTATCATACTGTCTGTCACAAGGCCTGTGCTAAACCACACGGATACAAAGATTAGAGGAGTCATAATTCTTGACTCCAAAGAGTTTATATGTAATAGATTATATATTTTTAGTTTGTCATGGTTGACAATTCAGATGCTAAAATATTCACATACTATCTATCCACTATATAGATATATAGGTAGAGATATAGAGATATAAATATATAGATAATATAGATATAAATGTAGCCATAGATATAGATATATAGGTAGATATAGATACTGAGGGAAATTATTTTTCTATTATATTAATAAGCAATTATTAAATTGGGATCCAGGCTTTTCTTTTTTTATTTCCTCATTTGAGCTGTAGGTCAGTTAGCCAGTCTGCCCAAATCCTCTGAGAACATACTCCTCTTGGTTGGGACCCTGTAGATGGGACCCTGTAGATGGGACCCTACTGAACTAGGATACGTTACTTCTTTTTAGAGTATAAACAGAATCTAATCTAGGTGAATTCCAGCCTCAAAACATTGAGCTTATGCCCCTATACCCCTTCTTTGGAGTTTAGAATGATCCAATTCATGAAGGAGAAAATCAACCAGAGTCATCTGGGCAGAGATTAATTCCTTTGTCCAGATTGCTGGAGGTGGCTGAGTCTCATGATCAAGATAAATTCTCACCAAGAGGTGATGAAAACTTTTAGCCTACCTACCAATTTAAATGTCTACCAATAAAGGTTGATTTCTTCTGTCAGGGGCATTCCCTTTCAAAAAAAATATTTAGGGCATTTTCCATTAGGAGTCTTTGGTTACTGAGAGAAACCACTGACCATCAACTTTTTGATTATTAGCTAGCCTAATTAATAAAGTTATTATTAATTACCCAGAAACTCCCAGGTTTTTCATTTGTAACAATACAAATAGAAATGTGCCAGGGCCAAAACAAACTTAATTCATGGTCTCTGATCTCAGGGAACTTTCAATCCAGTTGAAGTGATAAGGTGAAAAAAAATGAAAAATTGAATAATTTAAATAGTAATACAAAGATATTAAAGAGATATCATGAAACTGTATAATAATGTACATGGGTAATTGTCAATTAAATAAGACAGTAAATAAGTACTTCAAGTATTCAAAGAAGGTCAAGATTATAGTAGATTGAATTAGTCAGGGGTGGCTTCATGGAGGAGGTAAGATTTGGACTGAGATAAATAGGAAGAATCAATAAAGGAGGCAACTAGGTGGTGGAGTGGATAGAGCACCAGCCCTGGAATAAGGAGAGGCTGAGTTCAAATCTGGCCTTAGACACTTACTAGTTGTGTGACTCAGGACAAGTCACATAACCTTGATGGACTGGCATTCTGTGGAGGGAATCAGGCTAACCAAGACACAGTGGCAGGAAAATATGAGAGAGTTTTTAGGGGGAGGGAGGATGTTGGGAGCTGGAATTAGTGGTTTGGTTGGAGTTAGTCTGACTCCACACAATTAATTGTCTAGCCCAGCCTAATTGAGCAAAAACTGGGAGAGGGTTAGAAAGGGAGGCCTGCTGAACTCTCCTAATCTCAGTTCTAAAATTTTCATGCTCCCCAGTGGATAGATTTCTTTGCGCTCTCTTTGCAGCAGGCACACACTGCTTTGGAGAAGGCTGCTCTATATCAATGAAATCACAGCTTTTATTCAAAAAGGGGGAGAAGGGTTAGAAAGTCCTTTCTCATCTTGAGCCAAAATCCATCTTCCTATTACTTCTATACTCAGCTCCTAATTCTGCCCTCAGAGGTCAAACAATAAAGCTAATATGAGTTTGATGCAACAATATGCCAGATATTTGAAGGCTGGCATCAAAACCATATTAAAACTACAATTTAGTCTGTTTTCTTCCCCAGTTGAAAGCTAATAGATTTTTTCCAACTACTTCTTATATATCCCGGTTTTTCTTCTCACCATATTAATTACCCTTCTATGGACATGCTTGTCAATAACTTGTCAATAACCTTCTCAAACTGTGCCACCCTATATCTGCCTCCACTGAGCAAAATATTGTAAATATGATATGATCTGAGTGAGAATCAACAAGGCATAGTGGATAGAGAGCTGTCCCCAGAGGAAAGAAGGCCTACATTTGAGTCCTTCAGACATACTTGCTTTGTGACCCTGGGCAAGTCATTTAAACTCTCTACCAGACAACTCACTGCACCAGATAACTCACTAAAATGATGTAATAATGTTACAGAAAATTACAGATCTGCATTGGCAAAGGGAATTTCTTCATATAGAGTTTCCTTGTACCTTAAAATCACTGGTCTGAATTCCTCTCCAACCCCAAAAATGATAAGGGCAGAAGACTGTGAGGCTGTCACTTCCATTATACCATATCCTATGCTTGTTTAAAAAATGTAGTCAGAGGGGAGGAGCCAAGATGGCAGAGTAAAAGCAGTGTCTTGCTTGAGCTTTCCCCCAGACTCCTCCAAATATCAGTAAAAAAAGACTCTAAACAAATTGTAGAGCAACAGAACCCACAAAAAGACAGAGCAAAACAAATTGCCAGCCCAAGACAACCTGGACGGTTGATCAGAAAGATATATCGCACAGGAGTGGGAAAGGAGCACAGTTTGGTGTGGGCGCGCAGGCCTCAGTGAACCTGGAGTAGGTCTCAGAGGACTGAATCGCAGGCAGCTGTGGCAGTTTTCAGAACTCTCAATCCACGAACATCAAAGACAACTTAGAAGGTCAGTGGGCAAAGTCTGTGTCTGTGGTGGTGGGAGAGAAGGGCGGTGGTCTCAGCTCCAGTCCCCAAGCCTGGCCCCGGGGCAGCTGCTGCTTTGAGAGCTTCTGGCCCACAGACTGAGGGGGAATTGAGTGACTGATCAGAAGGAGATTGCAGGGATCTCTTTGCTGGTGCAGGATTCTCTTGCTTTGCCTGTGCTTGGATCTGGGTCACAGTTCTGGGTGGCAGTACTGGGGTGAGGAGGAGCACTGGCATGGTGGAGCTTGCAGTGGTGGTAGGGAGGAAATCCTCTTCACAGTTTCAAGACAGAAAAGAGTGTTTGTGATCACTCAAAGACCAGAGCACAGGCCAGGAAAGGAGTAAACAACTCAACCTTGATCATACCACCTTGGAAGAACCGAAAATTTACAGGTCCCTAGAAATATCTCTGAAAACAGCTACATAAAACACCCACAGCTTGGGACAGTACATTCCACACACTGGAAATAGACCCCTACCTTAACAAAGAGTTTATAACTCAAGTAATTGGCTGGGATCATGAGCAAGCAGTGCAAAAACGGTCAGACCATAGAATCTTACTTTGGTGACAAAGAAGATCAAAATATACAACCAGAAGAAGACAACAAAGTCAAAGCTTCTACCTCCAAAGCCTCCAAGAAAAATATGAATTGGTCACAGGTTATAGAAGAGCTCAATAAGGATTTTGAGAAGCAAGTAAGAGAAGTAGAGGAAAAACTGAGAGTGATGCAAGAAAATCATGAAAAACAAGTCAACAGCTTGCTAAAGGAGACCCAAAAAAATACTGAAGAAAATAACACCTTAAAAAATAGCCTAACCCAAATGGCAAAAGAGGTCCAAAAAGCCAATGAGGAGAAGAATGCTCTAAAAAGCAGAATTGGCCAAATGCAAAAGGAAATCCAAAAGCTCACTGAAGAAAATACTTTCTTAAAAATTAGAATGGAGCAATTGGAAGCTAGTGACTTTATGAGAAACCAAGACACTGTAAAACAAAACCAAAAGAATGAAAAAATAGAAGAGAATGTGAAATATCTCATTGGAAAAACAACTGACCTGGAAAATAGATCCAGGAGAGAGAATTTAAAAATTATTGGACTATCTGAAAGCCATGATCAAAAAAAAGAGCCTAGACATCATCTTTCAAGAAGTTATCAAGGAAAACTGTCTTGATATTTTAGAACCAGAGGGCAAAATAGAAATGGAATGAATCCACTGATCACCTCCTGAAAGAGATCCCCAAAGGAACACTCTTAGGAATATTGTAGCCAAATTCTAGAGTTCCCAGGTCAAGGAGAAAATATTGCAAGCAGCCAGAATGAAACAATTCAAGTATTGTGAAAACACAATCTGGATAACGTGATTTAGCAGGTTTTACATTAAGGTACTGCAGGGCATGGAATATAATATTCCAGAGGGCAAAGGAGACAGGATTACAACCAAGAATCACCTATCCAGCAAAACTGAGTATAATCCTTCAGGGGGAAAAGTGGATATTCAGTGACATAGAGGACTTTCAAGCATTCTTGATGAAAAGACCAGAGCTGAATAGAAAATTTGACTTTCAAATACAAGACTCAAGTGAAACATGAAGAGATAAACAGGAAAGAGAAATCGTAAGAGACTTATTAAAGTTGAACTGTTCACATTCCTACATAGAAAGATGATATTTGTAACTCATGAGTCCTTTGTCAGTATTAGGATAGTGGGAGGGAAAAAATTATATGTATGTATAGATAGACAGATAGATAAAGGGCAGACGGTGATTTGAAGATGAAGGGGTGATACCTGGAAAATAAAATTAAGGGATGAGAGAGGATTATACTGGGAGCAGGAGAAAGGGAGGGGCAGAATAGAGTAAATTATCTCACATGAAACAGACAAGAAAAGGCTTTTACAGTGGAGGGGAAATGGGGGAAGGTGAGAGGGAATGAGTGAATGTAATTCTCATAGGATTTGGCTTAAGGAGGGAATAACATACACAATTGGGTATGGAAATCTATCTTACCCTACAGGAAAATAAGGGGGGAAGAGGACAAGAGAACAGGAGGATGGATAGAGGTGAGGGCAGATTGGGGGAGGGGATAATCAGAAGCAAACACTGCTGAGGAAGGACAGGGTCAAAAGAGAGAACAGAATAAATGGGGGGTAGGATAGGATGAAGGGAAATAGAGTTAGTTTTTCACAACATGTTTACTATGGAAGTGTTTTGTTTAACTGCACATGTATAACCTGTATCGAGTTGCTTACCTTTTCAATGAAGGTGGGTGGGGAGGGAGGGAGGGAGAAAATTTGTAACCCAAAGTTTTAAAAACATATGTTAAAAAATTGTTTTCACATGCAACTGGGAAATAAGAAATACAGGAAATGGGGTATTGACATATTTCCTGCCCTACAGGAAAATAGAAGGGGTAGGGGATAAGAGAAGCAGTGGAGAGATAGAAGGGAGGGCAGATTAGGGGAAGGGGTATGCAGAATTCATGCCATCTTGTTGTGGGGGGAGGGATGAAATGGGGAGAAAATTTGGAACTCAAAATCTTGAGGAAGTGAATGTTGAAAACTAAAAATAAATAAAGAAAAAAAAATTAAAAAAATTTTTAAAATGTAGTCAGAGTTCATATTTGTTTCTTAAAAGGTGATTTGAATTTATATTTCTTCCTCATCACCAGTATTTCTTCTGGTATTCCTATTCATACCCCTGCCAGAGTCATCCTCTATGTAGTGAGGCTGCTCCATACATGTAACATGACAGTGTCATTCAAAGATAGTCACAAGACATATCTCTAGCCTTTTCTCCTCTCCACTTTTCTCCAAGGGAGACTTTAATTCCTGCTGAGTGAGAAACAGAAGTATGGCATTAGAAGTTTGGCCATTTTATTCTCTTCATAGAGAGCGTGTATGGGGCTCAAATTACATCTATCTCTTCCCTTAAATATTGTTGGTCTAGAGGACGTGATTTCAAGTTCAGGCTGAATTTCTCAATGCTATTCATTAATGGGGGAAGCAAGATCCCAAGTTTTATATCCAAGGCTTGACTCTCTTCCTATCAAATGCTAGATCCAAAATGAACACACATAGTAATTAGCAAAGAAACCCATTTATCTAAGTAAAAAGCAAAATGGAAATCAAAGACAGTATCTATGAGGAAACATATGCCAGACAATACAGAGTGAAGGAGCTCTCGTATTAGGAATGAAGTAACTCAGCTCAACTGAGAGAGATGCCCAGATTTCAGTCAAGGGAGAATTCCTTCAAATTGCTAGTGCAGGAAGTTGTGGATAGCAACTTGATGGATTCTGCCAGCTACTCTCATGTTGGCTTCTTCACAGAATCTTATTTTCCCTTGAACCACCTGAAGTTGGGGTGTGCATTGTCCATCTTCTGTCTCAAAGCTGTAAGCCTGTAGAGACTTGAAGAGTCTGATGCTCTTCTTTCTCCCTCTCTTGCCAACTCTACCCCTTTCCTCAAGCAGGTACATGGCATTGATCTTCACCAGTGGGGAGAGAGGCCTATTCCAATGGGCTTTTGGGACTTAGGTTACACATAACAAATACTATTTTAATTCTAAGAAAGTAAGAAAAGAAAAACATAAGCAAAACCAATCAATGCATTGAAAAAGTCTAAATATGCAATGTACCATACCCATAGACTTCCTACCTTTGTAAAGGAGTGGGATGAGGAGTGTCTTCTCATTTATCTTCTTTGGGGCCATGCTTATTTTTTATCATTTTGTAGCTTTCTCTTTTGATTGTTTAAAAGTTGTACTTTGTGTACATTGTTGTTGTCATTTTATTTAATGTTTTCTTGGCTCTACTTATTTCACTCTGCATCAGATTGTGTAAATCTTTTCATGCTCTGTGTTCATCATATTTGTTTTTTTTTATGCAGCATAATATTATTTGGTTTTGTCACACTATTGACTCATTCAAGGAATCATAGAATTATGAATTGTATAATCATATATTTAGAGCAGGAAGATGCCACAGACTAGATGCCTCAGAGGATATCTTGACCAATTCGCTACTGAAAACATGGATTCCATCTGTAAGAGCTTCCCAAAGTGATCATTCAGCCTCTACCTATGAGAAAGCTATTCTTTTGGGTAAATTTGATTTCAGTAAGTTCTTGACATTCACCCCAAATCTCCTTCCCTCTGACTTTCACCCATAACTCTTAGTTCTTGCCTGCTGGGGCTCAGTGGAACAAGTCTAATCCTTCTCTCCCATGCTAGTCCTTCTAGTATTTGAATGCAGGTACCATTTTCCCTGTTACATTTTTTTTCTTTTTCCAAGTCAAATATGCCCATTTCCTTCAAACAACTCTTGTCTTATATGGGTTCTAGTTCCTTCCACATATTAGAGGAGATAGTGTGGGATTGGGAAAAAGGAGAAAGAGTTCTGGGCTCCCTCAAGACTTCATGAGTTCTTTGTCAATCAGAGGTCCTCAAGAGAGGTTGGTCAATAAGTCCCAAGTTGCCATTAACTAAATCCTAGAACAGTCGATTCCACTTGGGGACTCCTGGAAACTTTGAGTCATTACTATTGGACTGTTTGGTGGTGACAAGAAGAATGATTTTAATTCTCCTTTCATATTATTATTCTTCATATAGTTAAAATGACTATCTCAGTTTCCTTAGATCTTCTTTTTTTCTATCTCAGTTCCTTCAATTGAGGCAGCCAGGTGGTACAATATATAAGACTCTGGACCTCTGGTCAGAAAGACTTGAGTTCAAATTCTATTTCAGACACATACTAGCTGTGTGACTCTGGGTTAGACACTTAACCTTGATGTCTGCCTCAGTTTTCTCTTTTGTAAAATGGGAATAACAGCACACACCTTTCAGATATGAGGATAGAACAATATTTGCAAATCACTTTGTAAACCATAAAATACTAAATGCTAGTTATTATTATAATTGTTATTATTTTTAAATTGACCTCATACATCATGCCTGCTCATTATCCTGATCAACCTCCTTGTCCATCTGCTTCCTAAAATGTAACACAATATTCCTGGTTTGGTTAAATCAATGTTCTTTCTAAGATGTAACACAATATTCTTGGTTTGGTTAAACCAATGTAGAGTACAGCAACACCCTGACCATCCTTGACCAGACAAGATGCTTCTCTTAATGCAATGAAGATAAGCTTAGCTTTTATGCCTGCCATATCACAGTAAAGTTCACACCTTCCCCTAGTAATTCCCATGCTGGCCTCCATTTGCTGTCAGAGAGTAGGTTCTAGAATTTGATTTGGTGTTGATGTGATATAATCAAAAGCCTAATAACCAAATGAATTGGCATGAGTTTCATAGCTTCTCCTTACCATTTGGTAACAGCAGAGGAACACTAGGCTAGACTATAATTTCTTTGATGTAAAGAGCTATTTCTTATTTGTCCTTGTATATAACCAAGCACCTAACAGAGGGCTCTTTACATAGGAATTGAAGTAAAACATTCTGAATTGGATTGTCAAGTACCTTCAGCTTACTAGTTATGTATGACAAGAGGAGAAATCTCTCCCTATCCTCAAAATTAAACTATTGAAAGACATTGGTATAGAGAAAAATCTTATAAATGTGTGATATATGAATAAATGAAAACATTGGCAGAAAAACAAAGATGGAGTAGCCGAAGATCTTAGATAATCCAAAATGTGGCTATTTACTTGCCATATTAAAGAGAAATGACTTTTTTTTTCCTATTTAGCTTTTGGGTAAATAGATCACTAGCTTTGGAGCTGAAATGAACTTTGGAAATCATCTGGTCCAACACTTCATCTCACTCCACCATAGCCTCAAAAGTAGTTTTGCATATTTCAATACCTAAACAACACTATCTTTTACCCTTGGTTTTAGCAATGAATTTTTCCCTAGAATTTTATAATAAAATATTTAAAAATATGTGTTTTTATGGTTTGATTTCAAAATGTAAAATGGCTGACTCAATCTGAGGTATCTTTTTTTTTCAACAGAAAACATAACTGTGGTCTGAATTTCAATGAATATTATGAAAAATCAAACAACTTTGGGAACTGAGAATAACTTTTATGTAAAGGAAAAGATGATGTTATGACTAAGTGCTGGGAACTTGACATGGTACCTCTTCTACCTTCATTCATCCATTCATGAATTCATTTTTTCTTTTGTCCATTCATTCATTTACTCAACAAGTACAGTATTTCATGACCATCTACTATGTCAGAAGCATTGTTAAGGATTCAAGAGAGGTATAAAATAGCCCTCGTAAGAAACTTGCAGATTTTCTAAACATACACACACACACACACGATTCAAAGCATATTAGAGCTAGAAGGGCCATAGAAGTAATCTAAAATGGTTAAATAACAATACAAGTCAGTATTATAAGACATTACAAGGCAGAATTGGATAAGTGCTAAATAGGCATAGAAAAATGTGATTTAGGAAGTACAAAAGAGGAGACTTTGGAAGGATATGCTAGCAATCTTCAAGAATTTGAAAGACTGACAAATGAAAGAAGGGTGAAACTTTATCTGATTGACCCTAGAGGGAAAAACTAGGAACTAGAGTGGAAGATGCAAAGAAAAGCATTTAGGCTTATGGTAAAGGAGATACATCTTACTAATTAGAGTTATTCAAAAGTGGAACGAACTGCCTCCAGAGGTAGTGACAATTCCTTTAATTTTGTGCATCAATCAAAATTATGAATTCCATTATCTGAAGTATCTTCTTTCTTTTGAAGGCTTAGTTGTATCTTGGGTGCTATTTTTAAAGTTGGAGTTGGGGCGGTAAAAAAGGAAGTATCATACAAAGACCAGAATTCCTAAAAGTTAAGAAAGGTGGTCATAAATTCAGGCAGTCAAGAAAAGGGTTAGGGAATATCTGGTTACCAGAGGTCCAGAATAGAGAAAATTCAATAATATGGGTAATTAAGACAAGAGTCAAAGAATATGTGATAATCAGAGGTCAGAATGATCCAGAATGGGCTAGAAGTTAGTAATCCATGGTGATAAACCACTAGTTAAAGGGATAAGTACTAAAAAAGTCAAAACAGATAAAGGCCTTATATTGTGGGGGGGGGGGGGGAGACATACAATAGTAAAGTTGTTTGCTTGCTTGTTTTTGAGACTGGTTTCCCATCTTACCTAAACTGGAACTGCAGCCCTCACTCACAGACTTGATCTCACTGCTCATCTACCCTAAAGCTTTGACCTGCTCCATTTATGACCTGGGCAGGTTTGTCTTTCCTTAGAGGGCTCACCATATTGGTATCAGGCTTAGTGGGGACAGCAATTGACTTTATTCCTATTAAAATTCAGAACTCCTAAACTCAAGTGATGTACTACCAGCATCAGCCTCCACTAGTAGCAGAGATTATAGCTATGTGTCGCTAAACCTAGTATGATAGCAAATTTTGAGATGGAAGAAACACCTTAGAAATTTTCTAGTCCAATCCCTTCATTTTACAGATGAGAAACTAAGTGGGTTGACCAAAGTACCTGGATAGTGAAGTAGATTTGAAATTCTAATCCAGGCCTTCTAACTCCAAATTCAGGCTTCCTTCTACTGTACTACACAGCCTCTCTCTGGGCATGTTGAACCAGAGAACCAGTGATCAGAACACCACAAAGAAAAAGTAAAGACTGATTACTAGAAGCTCCTTATATACTTCTTGCTAGGGTAGGGAATTTACCCCTTTAGAGCTCTGGGCAGACCTTGAGTCTGAAGATGTAACATTGCTATAGCTGACTGAGAAAGGAATGAGAATGAGAGATAGGTAGCTTCTGACACTTAGATGTCATTGTGGTTCATTGCCCCAATTCAAAATTGGACAGAATTCTATATGCTAGAGAGGAAATATGTATTTGATCATTGTCTTTGGTACACTGCCTGTCTCAAAGTTGATGTTAGAATGTAAGTTCTGATGGGTTAATAATTGTCTACAACCCTTAGAATTTCTCTCTGTCAGTCTGAGTTTCCTGAGAATTTTCCCACCCTGCTTAATGGAGTTAGTTCAGCTTTTCCTCTGTTTTAGTGCCATTTTGTAGGTGTTCCCAGATGGCATACAAATCTACAATGCCCTATTGCTTCTTGACGCTAAAACACTCTGCTCAGTGACCAGTAATTTGAACTGTCAGAATGCATATCACAGTCTGAGTCACAGAAAATGTGATTACATTTAGAAACCTCTGTAAGTCCATAAGGTGGTAAAGCCAAGAGGTCCTTTTTTGTTGTTGTTAGGGAACATTCACACCAGACAGCTTTCATGACTGACTGGCGGCTTTGCTTCAACTCCTCTGTTTAATCAATCTCAGCAGCCATTTATTGCTTGCTCTACTACAGAGAAATAATGATTATCACTTCAAATACTCTCTCTGCCAACCCTCTGCAGTTTGGAATTTTCCACAGAGCCAAATAAATGACCTGTAGTAGATGAGCCAGTAACTGGTATGGTGCTGGAGTAGATGGGAGGTAAGAATCAGAATGACGTCAGATCTCAAAGGTGACACAAGGCTTCTGTGTGACCTACTTCAAATAGAGTTTCCTAAACAATGGTGACTAACCATAGACCTTGACTGAGATCATAGATACACTCAGAGATCATAGGCCTAATGTCCACTTAAGGGAAACTTAAAGATCACAAAAATGGGATTTGGAGCTAGAAGTAACCATTGAAAACAATTACATTAAACTTTTCATTTTACAGATGTGGAAACTGAGGTCCAAATTCTTGAATACTTCCAAGTCTTGTGTATTATTCAAAGATATAAAAGGATAATAATTCTCAGCATTGAAAGAAGGGGATAGATCAATAATATAAAAAAAATCTATGAAACTCAAAGAGAAGTAAACCACAATGTATCTCCATAATATCCTCTATGGTGAGTCAACCAACAAGCATTTACTAAACATTTGCAGTGTGCCAGGCACTTGGCTACATATTATAGGTGCTCAGGGCATGCAAATGACAGATATCAGGCAGTATGTCACGACACTTGCATCTTGGAGTAGAAGTGTATCAAGACATATTTTCAGTTAAGATGATGACAAAGTTCATAGAAATGGTCAGAAAATATCTGAAAAGATTCCTAGATAATGCAACAATAACAAAAATAGAAAAAAAGTAATTTCCTACATCCAGTAGGGAGCTACATAAAAAGAAGCCAGTTAAGGCTGGAAGAGATCTCTCATCAGAGAAGTAAACATGAATTCCTATAAATGGGCCAGAAATAGTAGAAGTTGGGATAGGGGCTATACCAGGCAAGCCAGTACAAGCACCTGTAAATAAACCTGAAGCTTGCTAGTGCTCTGAGCATGGAGATTGCAAGCAAGAGTAGGCGCTAGTTTTCAGGGATTGTATGCCACATATCAGCCCTGGACTGTCAGAATAAAAGTAGGAGACACAGATGATCCCTACAATTCACCATGCAGGGAGACAGGGTCCAGTTTTCTCCCTTTGACACTAGGAACCACAGAAGAAAAGAAAGCCAACTTAGTTAACTAGTATTTATTAAGCACCTACTGTGTACTAAGCAACATGTGAGGCACTGCAGATACAAAGAAAAGCAAAAGACAGTCCCTGCTCTCAAAGAGCTTATAGTTTAATGGGGGAAACAACATGTAAGTAACAATGTATGAATAAGCTCTTTAAAGAACATATTGGAGGTTAAAAAAAAGGAAGGAATTAGCATTAAGGGGAATTGGGAGAGGCTACTTATAGAAGGTGGGATGTTAGCCAGGATTTGAAGGAAGCCGGGGAAGTTAGGAAATAGAGAAGATGATCACAGTTGAGCAATGGACTGTCTTGTGTGAGGAACAGGATGGATGCCAGTGTTGCTGGACTGTGGAGTACATGGGGAAGGTGTAAGAAAACTGGAGGGAGGAAGAAGCAATAGAGGGCTTTATAAGCCAAACAGAAAATTTCATGTTTGATATCATAGGCAATAGTGGACCACTGCAGTTGATCAAATAGTTGCTATTGTTTGTCCTTCATTTTCAAAGAGGAATGATAACGTCATAGGGTAATGTCTTAGCTTGCTGGTGAATCAGATTTTAGTGAGGCAGAGTTGTACAAAGTCATCAGCCTCACTCTGTCTTCTAGAGTCATCAAAGTCCAGTGTCAAGACAAAAGTTAAGGTGTCTGGCAATGGCCCAGGATGCAGTAGATGACCTTGGTGTCTTTGATGTCTGACCAAGCTCTATGTGCTCCACAGTGCCAGCTTCAATCACCTTCGTGGCCATTGCAACAAATTGTTCTTGTCTATTCATTCCACCAGGGGAAGTCTTCGTATGTTTGGGTTAGAAATCCCCCTAACTCATCAATGGATTTGAGGCGTATTGGTTAGCCTCAACCTGGTTTAGCCTATCTGCCTAGACAGAGTGTGGTTGCTGCTCATGCTATTCTTCTGGGAGCTACAGGTGAGAGTGAGATCACCAATACATTCTTAGGAACACTCACCATGCCTTAGCTACTGCTGAGATTGTTAGAGGCAGGTGGGTGTCAGAGTAGATAGAAACACTGGACCTAAGTACAAATCTGGCCTCAGGCATCCACTAGCTGTGTGACCCTGGGCAGGTCATTTAACTCTATTTGCCTCAGTTTCCTCATCTGGAGGCTGGAGAAAGAAGTGGCAAACCATTTCATTATCTTTGCCAAGATTTCTTGAGGAGTCTGACACAACTGTAACGAATGAACAATAACAACAACCTATCTTCCAGGGCCGTCTTGAGGATCAAATGAGAGAGTATTTATAAAACACTTTGTAAACCTTGAGGGGCTATACAATTACTATTATCATTATTAATTAACAGGTGCTATAAGAAACCAGTGAGAGCTAGCACAGATGGGTAGTATGATGTAGTGGATAGAGAAGTGACGCTAAAACCAGGAAGACTCAGTTTAAATCTTGCCTTTGACACCTATTGTCTGTGTGACCCTGGGATAGTCCCTTAAACCTCTCAGTGCCCTAAACCAGAGGTGTCAAACTCAGGCCCTTGTTTCCTACAAAACTCTCAGTGGGCCCAAACCAGATTAAAATATAATTGGGAAATGTTTAATAAAATCAATAAAAAATTAATGAAATAAGTAAACATAGAAAATGGAAATTTGCAGTTTTCTAAGTCAGTATAGGGCCAGCAGGGAGCCATCTCTATTTGAGTGTGACACCACAGCTCCAAACCACTTTAAGTTGCAGAGTTGCTGCCAGTCTATATGAGAAGAGTGAGTTTCTTCCTCTAGGAGATGTCACACATATCAGTGACATCATAGGTCTCCCTATCCCTAAGAGCCCAGTTCAGACAATATGTGGTACAATGGATAGGGATCTAGCTTAGAGTCAGAGAGCTGCAGTGAGGAAAGAATGGAGTAGGGAGAGACCCAAGGCAGTTACACCAACCTGCAGATTATTGCAGTAATCCAGGCTTGAGGTGATAAATATCTGTACCTCATCAAATCCTGTCTCTCCTACTTACGATCAGTTTTATCTCAACATAAGTCACTTCAGTTTTCTCAATTGGAAAGATTAGGAGACTAGATAACATCCAGTCCCTTCCAACTCTAAATCATAATCATAGGATCATAATCTCATGAACCCAATAGAAAAGTGTACCTAATGGGTTATGATAGAGCCATAAGGGATGCCATCACTACAAAAGAAGTCAAAGACAGAGGAGGTAAAAGATGATCTATGTAGAATAAGTACAAGCAGGTCCTGAGATATGATGCTGGCAAGGAAAAAAAAATTCCTAGGTGGGCTAGACCAGAATGACACCTCTCGAGTTAAGAAGGAAATGTGATCCAGGTAAGCTGTGAAAATTGTCTGGGGCTATAAGTGTCATGTAAAGCTCAAAGGAAGTTTGAGTTACGGGTTGTGAGGTGACTAGGAACTCTGAGTGATGGATCGCTAAAGGTGAATGATAACAGACAATTAGAAACTGTCTGAAGAGGTTTGTAGGCAGGATTTCAAGGTGAGAGGACCCTGGGATTGCAGAGGCTTTGGGAATATTTTCCCCCAGTTTAAGGGCAAGAACACAAAGAATGAGAACTTGCTTTCTGATTATTCTTGGGAAGAGTATTCTCATTTGATGAATGGATACTGAAAATATTTCTGTTGTTAATCATTTTCATTTCAGTTTTCACTCAATGTTTTTACTATCTGAATCTGCTAGTAGCGTAATCAGTGAATATCTTTACCAAAGTGATTTGTAGAAGTTACCTGTCTCCACCTGGGTAAGAAAAAGAAAAAAGATAATTTACCAAAGAAGTCTCCCACCTTGTCTGTGATAGGATAGTTCTAGATGGCACATGGGCAACATAAAGAAAGATATTTAAATAAAATGTGAAATCTTCCTACATGAATTCTTTAACTCATGAGCAGTGCCAGCAATGCTTCATACAAGCAAGAAATGTTCATTGATGCTTCAGATGTTGAAGACTTCTGGAAACTCAGCTGTGATAATAGGAACATGTTCAAGACATGACAGAGGCACATCCTTTGTATATATTTGAACTGTCTCTATGTTTATGGAGATTGAAGTCCAGAGAGTGATAGAATTGACCCAGGCCACAAAAGTAGTAAGAGGAATATTTTGAACTGGAACCCAGGTCTTCTGAAATCAAGTTGAATACACAATTCCATAGATGCCTATGAGAATCAAGAATGCTTGATCTAGAAGTAATCTTAGACCACAGAATTCATGTTGGAAGTAGAAGAGCTTATAGATCATTTAATCCAATCCATATCCTAACCACAACCCTCCCTCCCCACACAAACACACAATACATGTACATACATACATACATATATGCATACATACATACATATTTTGCAGATGAGGAATCTGAAATGCATAAAAGCAAAATTACTTCTCTAATGTCAAACCACCAAGTAACAACAGAGTTAGGATAAAATCCAAGTCTTCTGATTCAAAGTAGAGGCTTTCCATTACTACATAATGGTGCTGGAGTTGGTTAGAGTAGGTGAGGATGATGAAGTGGAGAGACGCCAAGAAAAATGTTTTCAACCAAAAAGAATTATTGACCTTAGGAAGTGGATCTTTTCAAAATTAAATTCACTCACATATCTTGAGGTTTGTTCTGGTATTAAAGTCAGTATTTTCATTTTCTTAACCATGGCAATTGCTTGAATTCCATATGCCAACCAATAAGATAAATATAACATTTCAAAGCATCCTATTCTTTTGCTTTTTTCTTTTAGAGACCCAGTTATTGTATTTTGGTGCAATTCTTAATTCTGGGGGTGGTAGAGCAGGAAGCATCCTACATCTCCTGTCAGGAGCACTAGAAATCAGAATCAGGACCAAACAGAGCCTGATATTCTCATCCAAAAGCAAAGGAGGAGGGATAGCTTGCCCTGGGCACAAAGTCAAAAATCAGTAATTTAGGCTAGAGATATGAAGAGCAAACAAAAATAAACAAAAGGATTGTAAACAACCACATGAATCTCTATCAAATATTTTTCTTTAAAAAAAAAATATTGGTAGATTCAACCTAATAGTTCCAATACTTCCTTAGAGCCATATTAAGGAAGTGCATTTATTTCTATTCTTTTGCATACTTTTTAAACATAAAAGGGTATTATATTTTGTCAAAAGCATTTTCTTCATCAATTGATATGAGTTATTTTTATTCTTAATATTATTTATTATAGTTATAATTTTGCTAATATTAAACCAACCTTGAAATTCCAGTTTAAATTTAACCTGGTCATACTGTACATTTTTAATATGTTAAAGCCTCCTTGTTCACATTGTACTCAATATTTTTAATTTATTACTTTTTTTCTGTTTTATCTCTCTTTGGTTTCATTACCAGGGTATCTATCTATCTATTTCTAATAGAGGAAGTTTGATAGGATTCCATATTTCCCTTTCTTTGAAAACAATTTATATAGAAATTAATTCTCCCTTGAATGTTTGATAGAATAGAATGAACGCATGAATATATCCCCCCCATAGTCATTCCTTTATGGTTTTCTCAATTTCTTTTTCTAAGACTGATTATTTAAATTATCTGCTTCCTGTTTTGTTAATATGGATATTTTGCATTTTTATAAATATTCATTTCATTAAGTGGGTTCTGTGACCATCTAATTGGGCAAAATAATTTCCAATAATGTATTTTCTTTTCTTTTCATTTCTTGTATTTTTCTCTTTTTATCCTTCTTAATGTTGACAATGTAATTTTCTGCTCTCCCCCCTCCCTTTTTTTTTTTATCAGATTAGCTAATGGTGTGGGTTGAGAGCCAGCAGAGAAAAGGCAAGGATTCACCTGGGCTCTCCCAAATTCCCCTCCAAATAAATAATGCCTGGCATAATAAATAAATAATATTCTGGCATGGCAGAACTCACAGAAGGATGAGGTAGAACAAATTTCTAGCCGAAGACAACTTAGAAGTTTGGCAGGGAAGTTCAGTCACACAAGGGTGAGAGTAGGGCACAGTTCAGTGCAGGTCACCCCAGCACAGACCATGCCCCAGGAGCAGGTCTTGGGAGGGACTGAAAAAGCAGCAGAAGTAGCAGCTTCTAAAACTCTCAGCCCAGAGATGGTAGGGTTATCAGAAAACTATTCAGAAGGATATTACAGGTGTCCCTTTGCTGGTACTGGGGGCAGGATTCTATTAAATTGCCCACACTTAGATCTAATTCACAGTCCTGGGTGGCAGTTGCAGGGCAAGGAGGAGCAGTAGTACACCAGAGCTTACAGCTGCAGGGGAGTGGGGACCATAATTACAGTTCCAGGGCAGAAACAAAATGTGTGTGGTCACTCCAGACTAGAGCACAGGCCAGGAGCACACCTTTCCTTAAATCATACTACCTTGGAACAGCTGAAAATTTCAAAGTCCCTAGAAATATCTCTGAAAACAGCCACAGAAAAACTCTGAAGCTTGGGACAGTGCACCCTCCACCCTGGAAATAGATTCCCATTTTGGCATAGAGTTAAAAGCCAAGAAATAGGCTGGAAAAGTGAGCAAACAACAGAAAAAAAATTCTGACTATAAAAAGTTACTATGGTGATAAGGAAGATCAAAACACCAAGTCAGAAGACAATGAAGTCAAAACTGCTACATCAAAATCCTCCAAGAAAAAAAATATGAATTAATTTCAGGGCATGGAAGAGCTCAAAAAGGATTTGAAAAATCAATTAAGAGAGGTAGAGGAAAAATTGGGGACAGAAATCAAAGTGATGCAAGAAAATCATTAAAAAAAGAGTCAACAGCTTACTAAAGGAGGCACAAAAAATACTAAAGAAAATAACACCTGAAAAACAGACTAGGCCAAATAGTAAAAGAGGTCCAAGATTCACTGAAAAAAGAACTCCTTCAAAAGGACAATTGAACAAATGGAAAAGGAGGTACAAAAGTACACTGAAGAAAATAATTTCTTCTTCTTCTTCTTCTTTTTTTTTTTTGGTGAAGCAATCAGGGTTAAGTGACTTGCCGAGGGTCACGTAGCTAGTAAGTGTCATGTGTCTGAGACTGGATTTGAACTCACATCCTCCTGACTCCAAGGCCAGAGCTCCATCCACTGCACCACCTAACTGCTCCAAAAAAATAATTTCTTAAAAATTAGAATTGGGCAAGTGGAAGCTAATGACTTTATGAGATACCAAGAAACAATAAAATAAAACCCAAAGAATGAAAAATAGAAGAAAATGTGAAATATCTCAAAAATCTAGGAGAGATAATTAAAAAAGAGCCTTGACATCATCTTTCAAGAAATTGTCAAAGAAAACAGACCTGATATTCTAGAACCAGAGGGTAAAATATAAATTGAAAGAATCTACCCATCCTAAAAATGATCCCAAAATGAAATCTCCTAGGAATATAAGGGCCAAATTCCAGAGATCCCAAATCAGGGAGAAAATATTGTAATCAACGAGGGAAGAAACAATTAAAATATTGTGGAGCCACGATAGAAATAACACAAGATCTAGCAGTTTATACATTAAATTACTGGAGAGCTTGGAATATGATATTCCAGACAGCAAAAGAACTAGGATTACAACCAAGAATCACCTGCCCAGCAAAGCTGAGTATAATCCTTCAGGGGGAAAAATAGAAATTCAATTAAAGTGAAGACTTTCAAACCTTCCTGATGAAAAGACCGGAGTTGAGTAGAAATTTTGACTTTCAAATAAAAAACCAAAGAGAAACAGAAAAAAGTAAACAGAAAAGAGAAATCATAAAGGTTTCAATAAGATTAAACTGTTTATATTCCTATGTGGAAAAATGATACTGATAATGCCCCAAAACTTTCTCATTATTAGGGTAGTTAGAAGAGGTATACATAGCCAGAGGGCATGGGTATGAGTTGAACATGATGAGATGATCTTTAAAAATAAAATTAAGGGGTAAGAAGGATTGCACTGGAAGAAGGGAAAGGGAGAAGTAGACTGGAGTAAATTATTTAACATGAAAGAGGTGCAAAAGAGCTTCTACAGTCAAGGGGAAGATGAGGGAGGGGGGAGGTTGATGTACACATTACCAGAGCTAACTCAGTGTTTGGGAGGCTCTGAAGGAAAGTATGGGAGAAAAGAGGTATTAGACTGATTACCAAACTGAAGGTCA
Organism: Vombatus ursinus; assembly: GCF_900497805.2. NCBI lineage: Eukaryota > Metazoa > Chordata > Mammalia > Diprotodontia > Vombatidae > Vombatus > Vombatus ursinus. Next base: position 2,628,194 of record NW_020954751.1, read on the forward strand.
ACAGAGCCATTGCACTATTTGTTGTATGCTTGTGAAACCTGGACAATATACCAGCACCATGCCAGGAAATTAAATTGCTTCCATTTGAATTGTCTTAGGAAGATTCTGAAGATCACCTAGCAGGGATAAGATACCAGACACTGAGGTCCTTTCTTGAACTAAACTGCCAAGCATTCAAACTGTGCTTCAGTGAGCACAACACCAAAGGGCTGATGAAGTTGTCTGAATGCAAAATGTATGCTTGCCAAAATGCAAAGTGAAATAAGCAGAACCAGGAAATCATTGTACACAGTAACAGCAATATCATACGATGATCAACCGTGAATGACTCAACTACTTTCAGCAATACAATGATCCAAGACCAGTCCAAAGGACTTATGAAGAAAAATGTTGTCCCATATCCAGAGAAACAGCTGATAGAGTCTGAATGCAAATCAAAGCATACTTTTTCCTTTACTTTCTTTATTTTTCTTGGTTTTATGATTTTTGTGTTTTTGCTTTGCACTTTCTTCCATAACATGACTAACATGGAAATATGTTTGACTTGAATGCACACATATAACCTATATCAAAAGTTTGCCATCTCATTGCATGAGGTAGAGAAGGAAGGGAGAGAGAGAATTTGGAACTCAAAACAAAAAAAAACCAAATATTAAAAATAGTTTTTACATGTAATTGGGGCAATACTACAAAGAAAATGAAGTGAAGACAAAAAATAGATTAGAAAAAAAGATTAACTAATGATGTGTCTGTTTTATTTGCGTAGAAAAGCCCCTAGTCTTTAGTAATTCAATTGTTATTTTATTTTCATTTTTCTCTAATAAATTTTCTATTTTGTTTAGATTTTTCTTTTAATTTATTAGTTTTCCATTTTTGAGAATTGCATTCCAAAGTCATTGACCTATTTGTTTCATCTTTTGTTGATGCAAATTCTTAGAGATATATTTTTCCGTAATTGATTTCTATGGCTACATCTCAAAAAGATTAATTTATTGTCTCATTATTGTCATTTTCTTTGATGAAATGAGCTATTGCTTCTGATTTGTTCACTGACCCAGCCATTTTTCAGAATCATATTGTGTAGCTTTCTTTTAAGTTTCAATTCTTTCCTTAAATGCCCTTTATTAATCATATTTTAATGTGTTATCAGCAAAAGAGATTTATTATTTTTACTTTTATGTATGTTTGTTAAGTTTTTATTCTCTAGCACTGCAGGAGACATGGAGTCTATAGAAGATATATATTTAATGGAAACCTAAAGAAAACAAAGGGACTATCATTTCAGCTATAGTGATAATTTCTGTCTTCAACCCAACCTGCTGAACTATCACCTCAAGTTTATCCAGGTACTGACCTCAGCTTGAAGCTTGCCATGGAGTGGAATAGCCTTTTATGTAATAGCTGCTTGTAAGTTTTTAAGATTGCACACTCAGGGACAATCTGTATAAAAGGGACTATCTTAATTAGTATTATCTAAGGCTCCATTATAACTGAACCAGTGATCCCTAAAGGTCTACATAAAAGTTCAAGTTTTAAAGAATTTACAGGAGCTTCCTTATGCTTCTGGAGTATTGAGATCATAGCCCTCTTGTATAATTCCCTGATACTTGTGCCCATGTGCTGAATTTGCCCTGTTTTCTGCTATGTGTGTTTCCTAGTGATGTGAAGAACACATATCCAAGCCCTGTCTCCCTGTGCAGTAACATCCCAGGGCTGTCTCTGTCCCCTAATTCTGTTCTGATTCAAATTCCTTTTTTTGTAGTGCATACTGTCTTGTGACCCTCCCTGTTCAGGGTGCTGGCTAGCTTCAGGTCCATTTTCAGGAGCTCATTCTGTCTTCTCTGATGTGGCTCAGCTTCCACGTTTACTGAGCTTATGTTGGCTTCCCTGGCATAGTTCTCCTCCTTGCCTTTGATGGCTTACAAATTTACATGAGCTTATGTTGATTTCCCTGGTATAATTCCTCTACCAGCTTCCACTGGTCTTTTTTCTTCAACTCTGGACTTTATAAAAGAGTTTAGCTCTGTTCATTTTCTTTTCTTCATCAGTAGTCATTCTGGGGTCCTTTTCAGGTGTTTGCTGGGGTTTATGTGAAATAATGTCTTCTCTTAGGTGATTTACATTACCATCTTAACCACAAGTCCATAAATCCATGATTATATATCATTATTTTACTTTCTTTTGAACATTCAAAGAAATCAACCAAATTTTTCTTTTTGTTGTTTCCCACACAGAAAGAATCTTCTCCTGATTCTACTCCTTTGCACTAGATATATTAAGTGACTGTAAAGTGTTCCTTCTCTCCTCTGCCTCTTGGAATCTTTTTTTTTTTTTTTTGCTTCAAAACTGAAGACAAGCACCATTGCCTCCATAATCACAATGAGTATTTCTATAGTACTTTAAGGTTTGAGAAGTGCTTCACAAATGTTACGCCATTTTATTCACATAACAACCCTGGAAAATAGGTGCTATTATTATCCTTATTTTACAGATAAGGAAACTGAAGCAAACAATAAATAACTTGTCCAGAGTCTAATAGCTAGTTATTTTCTGAGGTTAGATTTGAACTCTGATCTTCCTGACTTTAGATCTAGATCTCTCTCCACTGTGCTACTTAGGTGTCTTTTACTTTATACACATAAAACATTATGTTGTTTTGAACTTTTAGTACTTCATACATTGTACATACTGTTGCCAAACCTTGAATGTTATACCATTACAATGAAACCTCTCTATTCAATCTTTACCCATCATCTAAAGACTCTTTCCAGTAGGACCACCCCTAGCATACAGTGTAATGGAAATAAAATTGGATGGAAAGTCAGAGAACCTGAGTTTGCATCCTGGCTCTGCAACTTACTACCTTTGAGGTCTTTAGTAATCCACTTCAGTTCTCTGAACTTCATTTCCCCCATTCACAAAATGCAATATTTGGCTTATGGGGGCTCTAAGATTCCTTCCTACTCTAGATATTATGATCCTATTAACCCCTGACATGCTTATATCTTCCCATCATGAACTCTGATAATGTTATAGACTAGATGGGGTGATTCAGATTCTCAACCATAGAGTTAGGAGACACATGGAGAACACTAGTGACACCCAACTGCCCAACTTCAATGTGGTCATAAGAAAAAAAAACATGAATATATAGAGGATTAACATGGCTTAAGACCATTCATAAGAATAGGTAATAAGTATGGCCAGACTTGGAAAAGTGGACAAGGTTGAAAGCAATGAAAATCAGAGGACTTGAACATTAGTAACCAGAGTTGGGATAAAATGGTTAGGGTGGAATCAAGAGAGCTAAAATCAGGACCTGGGATAGCTCATGAGAAAGTAATTGCTGTAATTCTGCCAAAAGATTTCCCCCTACTCTGAACTCAGTCTGAGTCTATGTTTTTTGAGATTTCACAGTACAGAATCTCAGTGTTACAAGAATTTCAAAAGTTTCCCATTACAACACGTCAGAGCAAGAATCCCCTCTACAACATAACAGATGGTCACGCAGGCTTCATTTCCAGGTTTCTAATGAGGAGGAAACTTCTATCTCTTGAAGAAACCAATTTTACTTTTAGATAACTCCAATTATTAATATTTTCCCCTTTATATTGAGTCCAAGTCTGTCTCTCTCTTCCTTTTGCCTATTGCTTTAATTTTAGTTATCTAGGACCAAACAGAACAAATCCATTACTTCTCTCCATAAGTCACAATTTGAAATACATAAAGACAGTTATCAGGTCTACTTTAAATCATCTCTGGCCTAAAACAAATATCTCTGGCTTCTTGATATAATCATATTAAATCATGATGATAAATGTTTGTGAGATTGAGTCATCTCTGGCATCCTTGGTTAGATGCTAAAATATGACACAGTTGAACACAACACCCCATTTGTAATTTAAAATGAACAATGTCACCTGTTTGTGAAGTATGTAGTATAGGCTTGTTAGAAGTTTCAATCTGGGTGGTATTTGACTCTTGTCTCTTCTTCATCTTTCAATATCATCAGTTACTGAGCCTGATCAATTTTATATCTAAAATGTGTTTTTGTCATTGTCTCCTCTCTCATCTCACTACCACCCCCAAAGGTAGGCCCTTATTAACCACCTGCCTTGATAATTACAATTACATACTAACTAGTCTTCTTGCCTTCAGTTTCTCCAGTCAGTGAGAGTCAGAGTAATTTGGCTCCCAATGCAGTGGGAAACCTTGGCCTCTTTAATCTAAGGCCTTTACCAGGTCTCAGTTTGTCTGAAGCAACAGTCATTCAGTGATTAAAGGCTAGGTAAGAATTGAAGCAAAAGATGCCTTCTCAAAAGAATCAGTCTGGGAAGGGAAAACCTTCAGAGTTTCTGGCCAGAGTAGAAACAATTACTATTTATACTTACCCTGAGGTATCAGAAGCTAAAAAATGAGCAAATAAATGAGGCTTGTGCTGGGACCTATTATTGGCCAATCAAAAGTGTTCTGGATCAGTAGTCAGGACTGTCACTCCCACTTACTGATTATATGGTAGCACCATTCTGGACTTGGAATCCAAAAGACCTGAGTTCAAATCCTGTCCTGGACACTTAATAGCTATGTGACTATGATCAAGTCACTAGCAATTGCTAGACATCAACTTCCAGATGTCATTGATCTTCTTCAAGAATGAAGGACAAACAACAAACAAATTATTATTAGATATCTACTATATGCAATGTATTTCTTCTGGTTTTAAGAATCATTTGACTAGTTTCTATAGGAGGAAATCACTGCAGATATACCTGCTAATTGAAAAGAGAGGATCAAATGAGATGTCACATGCAAATCACTTTGCAAACCTAAAAGTACTAGCAATTAATAATAGTTACTACTAAATACTATTATACATACCCAAATTAACTATAAATGACATATGAAAAAATATATTATCTGCATCCAGATAAAGAAGTGATAAATAGAACTATGTATAGAATAATTTTATTCCTATTTGTGTATAATGGAAGCCATTTCTGGTGGTGCGGAAGAAAAAAAGAAATTTACAAGATAATTTTATTGTATATTTGAAAAGAGTAACAAGTTATACATAGTAGATTTATAGGTTCACATGCAATCATCTTTTTTATTGTGCAATGTTATGGATATTCTTGTTTTGTTCCATAAGTTAAAAATGAAATTGGAAAAACACTACTAAGTATAATAATTATGAATAATAATAATAATAATAATGATGATGATGATTATCATCCAGCAAATTTTACCTCCTTTCTGCCAGGGAACACACTTTATCTGGGCACAGAATGAAGAGGATATCATATTATCTTTTTTCTCCATTGTTTTGTGATGTGGACGTGGACTGCTTTCTACTATTTGAAGAGAGACATTGTTGGATAGATAGGCCTCTACTATAAATAAAAGTCAGTATTTCACCTGGTCTATACCTTAACCCTTCCTCCCCCACCATGAATACAGGACCTACAACCTTCCCTATATCTTTCATATCTTTCTCTATCTTCCTTCCAAGTAGATTTCATTGAATTTGGAAGTGTAAATTCATTTGGATCTTTCATCAGTTCTTTTTTTCAATCTCCAGGCATATCTTTGACAATCTAATATTCCCCTTTCCAAATAAGATTTCTCAATGTTCAGATCTCTGAATCTTTTATTCCTCATAAATTCATCTTTCTGTGAGTGTTTTTGATCAGCAATGAACAAGATACTGCGTTCTATTACTTCCTACTCTAGACCTCTCTCTCTAGGGAGATCATTTCCTCTCCTTCTTAATTCTCCCAGGTGTTCGAGCTCCACCATATTGATAGTTGCTCAGTTATTGCTGAATTTGAGCTTACCTATAGTGCCATAAAAATTATCCTATAAACACTGCCTGGATACATAGGGGTACAAAAGGATCCTCAAAAAATTGCTATCTCACAGGTTCATCTGGCTCTTTCAACTTGACACATGCCTATTGCTTGTGATAGGGATATTGCTAATGAGTCTTGGATAGGGAATAGATTTGAAAATACTTAATAAGGTGAACTCTGACAGCTCTGCCCATAACTTAATAAGAAAGAAGAGGTGAAGTAGATACTACAAGTAATGCTCATATGCTCTCTGGGTGAGGTGTTAAGAAGCATGTTACATGTGTGTGCTTTATAGTGGTCTGAATTTGGGCTACATTCCATGTTGCTCAATTGTCTGGGCTTACAGTATGTCAAAGAAATGTAGGTAGTGATAAAATATGTAACAGATTCAGCCTAGATCAAATATCTGACCCTTAGTGATTAAGATCATTCTTTTTTTTCACCCCCACCTGTCTCAGTAAAACCTCAGAATCATAGAATTTGATCATTGGATGGATTTTAAATCTTTCACCTCTAGAAGTCCTGCCTTGCGGTTCTGCTATCCTGAATGGTGACTATCTCACCTGGGCCACTGTTTCATTTTAGTCGCTTCTCCCTGTCCATCTTTTCCTTGATCTCATCACAGATTGCTACCTAGACCATAAATCTTACCTTTGGGGTAAAGGAGTAGGGATGGGTGACAGGGAGACATTGAGTCAGTCTACTATAATAGAAAGAGTTTTGTACTTGGAATAGGAGTCAGAGGTCATGATTTTGTATTCTCTTATTTTATGTGTGGCCTTGGGCAAATCTTTTAAGTTTTCTAGGTCTGAGTTTCTAATCTGTAAAATGAGAGGGTTGGATTAAATAATCCCTGAGGTCCTTTCCAGTTTGTTTGTTTTTTTGGGGGGGGGCAAGGCAATGGGGTTAAGTGACTTGCCCAAGGTCACACAGCTAGTAAGTGTTATGTGTCTAAGGCTGGATTTGATCTCCTCCTGAATCCAGGGTTGGTGCTCTATTCACTGTGCCACCCAGTTGCCCCTCCCTTCCAGTTTTAACTATATGATCCTATGATTTCCGGAATTCTGCTTTGTTGCCTTACCTGGCCCACTCTTTCAGGAAGTCCCCAGACACACCTTTAGTCCTGGACCATCTTTTTGACAACTTGGCCAGCAGCTTTGCCACTAAGACTAAATAACAAGTTGAAGATGTTTTAGTCATTTTGTTTCCAGAACTTTTGCCCTGCATCCTCCTGTCGTGATTGGTGGCAATTTCATGTGTTTCACTTTTTGAGGTAGTTCTCCGTACAGACATTTTGCCTCAGCCATTCCAGTTTTGGAGCCATGATCAAATCAACTCTACCACTGGTTTTGGAAGTAGTGTGTCAATCTACTGTCTTATGGTCATTCTTACCATATATAATATTCTAAAATGCTCCATCCTTTATATGTGTTAACTACTCCATTAGAATCCCTGAGACCAAGGATTGTCTTTGCTTTTGTAGTTGCCTACACAGTACTTAGAGGAAGAGGAGAAGGGAAGAATAAATTAAATACCTACTATATTCTAGGTATTGTGCTTACAAATATGATCTCATTTGATATTCACAATAACCCTTGTAGTCAGCTGCTATTAGTAGCCAAAATTTTACAACTGAGGAAACTGAGTCAGACAGCGATTAAGTGACTTGTCCAGGGTCACACAGCTATAAGAGTCCAGGATTGGATTTGAATTTAAGTTTTACTGACTCCAGGCCCAGCGCTATCTTTCCTGGACCACCCAGCTCCCTAGCACATCTACTTAGTGTAATACTTTGCACATGTAAGCTTTAGTAAGTTCATTCGTTCATTCATTCGTCCATTCATTCATGTAATCTGCTATCTTGTTAAATAATACTGGAAAAATACAAGTGGTCATTTAGTTTTTTTTTTCTTGAAGGTCTGAAGGGAGAAACAACTGTTCCTTAAGGCAGATTATTATGTCCTTCAGAGGATTTGAGATTGCTCTAATTGTTAGGATGTTTTTTTTTTCCCCCTAAATTGAGCCTAAAATTTTCTCTTTCCAATTTCTACTCATTGTTCTTAGTTCTGTCTTCTGAGTCCAAATAGAACAAGCCTAATCCCTTTTTCCACATAACAGCCTTTCAAGTACTTTGTGGCAGTTACCTTATTTCCTCAATCCTTCTCTTCCTCGAGCTAAACATTTCCTTTCTCATATTGACAGAAGATCCTTCACATTTAGCTCCTCTGGATTTTTTCCAATTTGGCAATTTCCTTCCTAGAATGTTATGCCTGAAACAACACAAAAGTTCAGATGCATGCTGGCCAAGGTAGAGGATATCAGGCCTAACACTTGCTTATTCTTGAAAATTATGCCCCTCTTAATGTAGCCCAAGATTATATTACTTTTCTTGGTTGTTGTATACCCCTGTTGACTCATCTTGAGTTTACATTTCTCCAAACCCTCAGATTTTTGAGTCTAGCCAGTCAACCAGTTTCAAATTCAATGAACCGTACTATTGTTTAGGCCACATCTATGTATCTTTTCAACAACAATTATATGAGATATTTTATCAAATTGATAAGACCTTGGTCACAGACATGGATGGCATTCCCCTCATATACCAGTTTACCAACCTTGTCAAAAAGGAAAATAGAGTTAGTCTGCTATGACCTATTCTTGATGATGCCATACTGTTCTGTGTGTGCCTGTGTATGTGTGTATCATTGCTTTCTTTTTAGATATTTACTGACCACTTCTTTAATAATATAATTAGAATCTTCTCAGGAGGGAAAAGTGTAGCTCTTTGGCCTATGGTTTTCAGATTCTCTTTTACTTCTATTAATAGGCAAAGGTGTGTGAAAGGAAACTGATATGTTACACTAGATAGTAACTGGGGACCCTACTGGTTCATGAAATACTATGATTCCATGATTCTGATTTTTTAAACATTATAACATACATATTCCTCTTTCCAATCTTATATTCTAAATAAACCATACTATTTTATGTCCCTACCCTATTCTCATCCTTCCCTAGAGATAGAATAATATATAGAGTGCTGGACCTGGAGTCAGTAAGACTTTACTTCAAATCAGGCCTCAGACACTGGCTATGTGACCCTGGGAAAGTACTTACCATCACTCTGACTTAGTTTTCCCAACTGCAAAATGGGGATTATAATAGCACTTACCTCCCAGGTAGGGGGTTGTGAGGATATGCTGAAATATTTATAAAGTGCTGAATATAGTATCTGACACATAGTAGGCACTTAATGAATGCTTGTTTTTTTCCCTCTGTGATCTGAGTATCTTTCCTCACAGAATACCTATACCATAAATGGAATCTCATATGAGGAAGTCCCTCCCTGACTATAGGCTCAGTGCTCTATTGATTGCACCAGACCTCTTGGACATCTTATCTGCATTTAACATATTGTCCTTTGTGTCTTCTTTTTAAAAATGTTTTATTAATTTTTAAAATATTTTGACACTACTAAAAAAAATCTCTCCAGCTCAATAGCATCCTCCTTCATAACAAAGATATATAGGTAAGTAAAACAAGCCCATGCATTTGACATGTCTGACAAAATCTTTATCATCTGTTTGTAAATGGTCTATCCCTTTTCCACTGTGAAGAGGAAAGTATATTTCAATATTCGTCTTCTAAAATGAAGGTTTCTCCTTTGTACCAAGTTGTTATTGAGTCATTTTCAGCCGTGTCTGACTCTTTATGATCCCATTTTGAGTTTTCTTAGCAAAGATACTGGAGTGGTTTGCCATTTCCTTCTCCAGCTCATTTTATAGATGAGGAAACTGAGGTAAACAAGGTTAAGTGACTTGCCCAGGTTCACACAGCTAGTTAGTACCTGAGGCCGGATTTGAGCTAAGTCTTCCTGACTCCAGGTCTGGCACTCTATCCATTGTACCACTTAGCTGTCCTAGCACCATAATAATTTATTTTTCTGTCTGTTTGCCCTCTTGAAAATTTAAGCTTCTTGAGAGCAGAGTCTTTATCATAAATATCACCAGAAAAATGTGAGTTATTTTTATAGGCATTTCCAATATTTTGTTATTTTTATGGATATCCATAGCTATTGGTTAGAACAGTGTCTCAGACTTAGAAGGTCATGAAATCATAGATTCAGAACTGGTAAGGTCCTTAGAGGTCACTTATTTTATTTCAATTCCCTTTATTTTCCAAATAAGAAAACAGGCCCAAAGACCATTTAGATAAGAGGCAGATCCAAGATTTAAATACAGGTCAGCTGACTTCAAATATGTGAAAATTGCCACTTTTATTTTCTGAATTTCAAATTCATTGTGGCATGAAAGAAAGAGTTCTGAATTTGGAATCAAGAAATCTAGGATCAAATTCCATTTCTTACACTTCCTATGTGTGAGTGATTTGCCTTTTGGGGGTCCAATTTCTTCCTCTATAAAATGGATATGATAATATATGTATACTACCTTTACCATGAGGTTGTTGTAAGGAAAGTGTTAAGAAAAGATTAAAACACCATATGAGTTTGAGCTGTCATTGAATTTGTACTGTTTGTTGCTAGTCACAATACAGACAGCTGAATTTATGAGGTTCAAAGAAAGGAGGGGTGTCATGAGGAAAAGGAACAGATTACTTGCTTCAGGGTGTATCCTAGCACCTTTGATTAGCTATTTGGGTCTCCAGTTCCTCATATTTGAACATAATAAATCTATCCTACATTAGGAACAAAAAATACAGAAGGAAAGAAAATCAGCAACAGCACGCTAGCAATTTTTGAAATGCCTTCCCAACTATGAAAATTGGACAATTTCTGCCTGGGAAAAGGAAAACTTAGAAAAATTCCTGAGAGACAGATAGATGGCAAAATATTCTAAATGAGTCGACTGCTTCTACTACCTCAACTATTATCTATAACTGGTGAATAACTAACACCAAGAGGCAGGAGCTGCAGCCCCTATCTCCATAGAAGCAAAAGCTACTAAAGATCCAGAACAGAAATTTCTTGCCACTCAAATCCATGTCACTATCAAATGGATTGACATCAGAAATGGATATGGTCTTATCAATAGAAATTACTTTGGAGAAGATGCATCACTATCTTCTCTATTACTGTACCCGAAGAACATGAGCCCTTCCCATTTGTCTTATAGTTCAAACTTTCTCTATATGCTGTCTACCCTATTAGAATATGAGCTTCTTGAGAGTAGGGACAGATTTAATTTTCTATTTGTATCATCATTGCTTAGCACAGTAGTTGGCAAATAGTAAGCACTTAATAGATATTTATTAACTAATTAATTTGTGATAACTGTCTTGAAATATTTGAAGGATTCTCATAGGGAAGAGCAATTCATTGTTTTGTTCTGGGTGACCTCAAAAGAGATAATTCAGATATATGGATGTAGTTCCAAGGAGAGAAATTTGGATTCAATATCAAAAAGCACTTGTAACAATTGGAGCTGTCAAAAAATGGAATAGGTTACCTCATGAAATAATGTTTCCCCTGTTATGTTCAGGTGGTACTTGAGCACAAATTTGACTACATATTAAGATGCTAAATATAGAATTTATCTCTTAGACAGTTGCACTAGATCATGTCTAAAGTCCATCCGACTCTAAGATTATATGATTTTATGATGATTCTATGTCTCTGTTATAAAGATGATGATCATTAAAATCTGCTTGTAGCTGGTTGCAAATTGGGGCAACAGTTGATAACTGGTTTGCCTTGCTTATTTCAAGGTCATATAATCTATATTTTTCTTTAAAAAAACTTCCAATATTCTAGTGATACTGAAGTGGATCAAAATTGATTATGTGTCTCAGACTTGAGATTAAAAAAAATAACCAGTGAAAGGTTTAGTTTTTTTCCCTTCTTCCTGCATTGGAAGGTGGATTTCTGTGAAGAGGGTAACAACCTCAAAATGTCATGTATGAATAATGATTCCAAAGCTTCCCAAGGAGAAAAAACTCCAGGCCAGAAAAATAGTGATACAAATGTAAACATTGAGTAATATTCCTTGGCATTAGTCACTGTTTTCTGCATCCACTAGGCAACTCCTTTATTGTGTGTAAAAGAGGGGTAGGAAAAGTAAGTTACCAAATGCTGGGATTAACATGCTTTAAAATCATAAATAATATAATGATTCCTGGAACTATTCCCCTAATCAAAGTCATGAAAGGAAGAATGAGTTCTGAGGTGTTTTTGACAAAGAGAAGGTAAATGATCATTGTAATCCTGTCTCCCTCAGGTGTAGCAGGAATGGGGTTGGGAGGATGGTATAAGCTACCCATCCTGTGCCTTGGGTAGGTCCTGTCTATAAAGATATGAGCACATTTACCAAACATCATCATCATCACCATAATTTGCATTTATATAGCAGTTCCAGTTTTGCAAGGTGTTTTAAACATTATCACTTTTGATCCTTTCAACAACCCTGGGAGGTAGATGGTAGTATTATTTTCGTTTTACAGATGAAGAAACTAAGGCAGAGGGAGGTTAAGTGTCTTGCAGGATCATTCAGCTAGTGAGTATCTGAGTCAGGATCCAAACTCAGGTTTCCCAAACTCCAGCTCCAGTATTCTACCCAATGTACAATCAGCTACTGCTAAACACTCCAAGGAAGATAATGAAAAAGAAATCTGAAGGATCCGTGTAAAAGTAACCAGGTATACATGTGGCTTAGGTGTTCCCTTGAACGCCTCTACTGTTCCACTAGTGAGAAAGCATAAGCAGAAAATGATCAAAGTCCTGGGCAATCCAAGTGGCCACCATGACTCTATGTTGATGGAAATAAGACAAATCACAAGTTGAGTGTGTTCCAAAATCAGCTAATTTGCCAGTTCTTAGTTATGCTTTTGTGGGTAAGTTATTTCATACATATGGGCCTTTGGTTCCTCCTGTCTAGGCTGGACATAGTAATAATAATAGGGTGATTATAAGGATTAAATGAAATACGAGCAACATCCAATCATTATTTTTCCAGTAAAATCATAATAACTGACATGTATAAAGGAATTGAAAGTTCACAAATTACCTTATTTAACCCTCATAACCACCACCCTGTGAGGAAGATTAGTGTAGGTATTATTCTTTTTCTTTGTAAAAACAAATGAGGACACAGAGGTTCATAGATGTTAAATGATTTGTCCATGGTCTCATAGCTAATAAATGTTGAAAGTTGGGATTTGAATTCTTGCCTTCTAGATCCAAGCCTTGTGCTCCAGGTGCCCTAGCATACGATGGCATGCTAATATTGTACCATGAAAGACCTAGTACTGTGCACCAGAAGAGAAATAAAGAGTAATAAAGCATTACTCTTACCTCCAAGGAATCAATTTTGTAGCCAAAATAGCTGATACATATATAGCCCTTCATACTAGCAAAGCACTGAAGAAAAGGCACTACGATATATAACCATTTTTATTGTTAAGTCATTTTCCAGTTGATTCCACTTGGGGTATTCTTGGTAGAGATATTGGAATGGTTTGCCGTTTCCTTCCCCAGCTCATTTTGAAGATGAGGAAACTGAAGCAAACAGAGTTAGGTGACTTTTCCAGGGTCATATGACTAGTAAGCATCTGAGGCCAGATTTGAACTCACAAAGATGAATCTTCCCGAGTTCAGGGCCAGCATTCTATCCACTGCACCAACTAGCTTCTCACTAGATAGGTCTTATATGAACTAGCTAGAGTCAAATAAGCAGAACCAGGAGAAAATTTATACCATGACCTTTTGGTCATTGTAATTTAAAGGGAAATGATATAGTATCTACTTGTGACTTCAGAGAATTTATGGCAGCATGCCTTCCTTCTCTTTGGAGAGAGATAATGGTCTACTAGTGCTGAATGAGAAAGATGCTGTCATATGTGACCAATGTTTTGCACAACTATAATTCTTTGTTATAAAAGAGGTTTCTATATGGTGGTGGGTGGAATCACTGGGAAGTGAAGGCAATTTTAAAAAAAGAATGTAGAGAAATATATAAAATGAAAAAAGAAAGGAAATAAAGAGAAGGAAGGAAGGGTGGGAGAGGAGGCAGGGAGAGAGGAACAGAGAGAGGGATGGAGGTAGGGTGAGCAACAGAGTAAAAGTCAGTGATCCTCTGGGCTAGCTACTAACTCACTCTAACACGTCACATCTCTTCTCTGATTCTTAGTTTCCTCATCTGTATAATGAATGGGTTGGGCCAGATGATGTCTAAGATCCTTTCTAGCTTGAATGATTTATAATTATATATTAATTTCCTCAGTAATATGCTAGACATTGAAGGAAAGACAAAATAATGGAAACACAGTCATTGCTTCTTTCCTCATGAAGCTTGTAGCCACAGAATCTCAGATTTGGAAGGAAACTCAGAATTCATTGTTCCCAGCCAACACCTAAACAGGAATCTTTTCTACACCATATCCAGATGGACATGCTACTACCATCTAGCAGGAGAAATATGCCAGGCACACATGTGTGATCTTCTATTTCATGGTCTGCTCCACCTTCACACCATTTACTTTGTTTCTGCATGAATAGTTTCCCCTTGCCTCTGCTTTCCAGATCCTCTTTATTTTGTTTTCCTTCCCCCTTACAATATAAGTTCCTTGAAAGAAGGGATGATTTTGTTTTCTTATTTTAGTATCCCCTGCACTTAATACTATGCTTAGCACTTTGTAAAAGCTTAATAAATACTCTCTGTCTGTCTCTCTGATCTCTGCCTCCATCTTTCTGTCTTTGTCTCTATCTCTCAGTAGAATATCGTAAGAGATACAAAGTACTATGTGGAGATGGAGGAAGGAGAGATCATTTTCATCTTGGGAGGAAAATCAAGGGACACTGGAGGAAGTGGAATTTGAGATGGTTCTTGAAAGATGGACAAGATTTCAAAAGATGAAAATGTATGTTAGAGAGTATTCTAGGTATGGAGAATAAAATGAGAAAAAAAAACAAATAGGTAGGAAGGGGTGGATATATAAAAGGAATGAAAAGTAGTCTAGTTTTCCCAGAGTGTAGATGGTATGGAGGAGAAAAGAATGAAATAAGAACAAGAATCCTAGTACCTTTGATTAGCTCTTCAGGTCTCTGGTTCCTCATTCATAAACATAATAATCTCATCCTACATTAAGAGCAGAAGTGACACAAGGAAAGAAAAGCAACAACAACAGAAGACTGGTAACTTTCAAAATGCCCTCCTAATTATGAAAATCAAACAATTTGTGCCTGGTGATACGTAGCTTGGAGAAAAGAAAATTTAGAAAAATTCCTGAGGGACAGAGAGAGGCACTTTAAAAATAAATTTCTACTGTTATAATTTTAATAACACCTTAATTTCCCATTGCATCTCTCTTCCCACTCCCTTTCAGGGGGCATCTCTTAACTTTTTTATCTTGCTTTTTTAAAAATTAGTTTAAGCAAAATTAATCAATATATCAAAAAAGTTTGACGTTCTATTCAGCATTCCATACTCATGTTCCACTACTTCTACTGGAGGAGGTTTGTTCTTACATGTCTTTTTTGGAGCTAGTTTTGATAATTATACTTTTACAGCATTCCATTTCTAGTATTTTATTTTTCTTGTGTTTCTTTCAAGGTACTTTGTTATAGTCATTGTGTATATTTGTATTGAGGGACTGGTTTTTCTTGGTTCTGTTTGCTTTGCATCTCTTGATATATCTTTCATGCTTCTCCATGACCATCATATTCACTGTTTTTCACAGCAGAGTAATATTCCAGTACTTTCATGACAATTTGTTTAGCCATTTCTTAGTTGATGATACTCATCACTTTTAAGAAGAAGGAAATGTATCATCTATCGCCATATATATCTCTATGTCCTTACCAGAGAGAATTAGCAATTGTGCTGCAGACATGTCTTATAGGAATAAAGCAATAGGCTAACAATACATGAGTCACCACATAAGTGGCAATAGCACAATTTAACTCAATTTGACTCAACATTTTATTTTTTATGTTTATTTTTTAAAATTTAATTTATTTATTTTTAGTTTTCAGCATTCATTTCCACAAGATTTTGAGTTCCAAATTTTCTCCCCATCTCGCCCCTCCCCCCACTCCAAGACAGTGTGCATTCTGAATACCCCTTCCCCTAATCTGTCCTCCTTTCTATCACCCCCCTTCTCTTATCCCCTTCCCCTTCTATTTTCCTGTAGAGCAGGATAGATTTGTATATCCCACTGCCTGTATATCTTATTTCCCATTTGCACATAAAAACAATTTTTAACATTTGTTTTTTTAAAACTTTGGGTTTCAAATTCTCTCCCTTCCTCCCTCCCCACCCACCCTCATTGAGAAGGCAAGCAACTCAATACAGGTTATACATGTGTAGTCATGCAAAACATTTCTATAGTAGTCATGTTGTGAAAAACTAACTAAATTTCCCTTCATCCTATCCCATCTCCTGTTTATTCTCTCTTTTGACCCTGTCCCTCCTCAGAAGTTTTTGCTTCTGATTACCCCTCCCCCAATCTGCCCTCCCTTCTATCATCCCCTCCTCTCTTATCCCCTTCCCCCTTATTTTCCTGTAGGGTAAGATAGATTTCCATACCCAATTGAGTAACACTTGATTTTTAAACCTACTGTGTTCACTGCCCAGGGTGAAGTGTGAGAGATATAAAAGTTGGTGAAGGCATAGTCTCTAAGCTTGCAATCCCTTTAAGGTAAGACTGACTGAGAGCTGTTTTGGCTCAATGTGTTATATTGCATCATATTATATCTGGAGTCAAGTGAGAACTAGAATATAGATAGCTGGAAAGGGCTTCAGATATTATTTGTCTAGTGTCCAACTCTTCACTTTACAGATTATAAAACTGAGACCTGGGAAGGCTGGGTGACTTGCCCAAAATCACACAGGTGGTAAACATCAGAGGTGAGATTTGAACTCAAGTCCTCTGTCTCTGAGGCCTATCATCTCATAATATTACCGTATTATTAAAAGTAATAGCTAGCAATTATACAGTGTTTAAAGGCTTGCAAGGCATTGAATCATTATTATCTGATGTAATCCTCACAACAACCTAGGAGGTCAGTACTATTATTATTCTCATTTTACAAATGAAAAAAAAATGAGGTGGACAGCAGTTAAGTGACTTGCCCAAGATCACATAGCTATTATATTTTTGAGGCCATATTTGGACTGAGGTCTTCTCAGTTTCAGGTCCAACACTCTGTCTACTCTGCCACCATGCCTGCCCTGACTTCTGCACTGAGTAGTTGTGGGATAGTAAGAAAATCATTTAACCTCTCTCAGTCTCAGTTTCTTCATTCATAAAACAGTAATTATAATTCCTGTATTACCTAGCTTTTAAGGACATTGTGAGGAGAGTGTTTTGAAAACTTTACAGCACTTGATAGCAGAATGAACTACCTCTGGAGGATTCCCTTTCTTTGGAGGTCTTTATGCAAATGCTGTATGATCATTTGTCATGTATGTTGTTAAGAGGATTATTTTTTTCAGGTATGGTGTGGCAAAAATCCTCTATGGTCCCTTTCAACACTGAAGTCTCATGATTCTGTGATATTAATGTCAATTATTATAATGATGGCAATTTGAGAACTTCGTAGTAGAGATAAACTCTCATCACCCTGAGCACTTCCTCCAATATCCTTTTTCATTGTGTATTGGGAGAAAAAGCATTAGATTTGGAATCAGAGGAGTTAAATTAAAATTCTTGTTCTCCTGACTATTGCTGCATGATTCGGGGGCAAGACACTCTCCCTGGAGCCTCAGTTTCTTCTGTAAAATGGGAAAGGTGGTCTAGATGATCTTCAAGGCCCTCTCCAGCTCTGGCCTCAGTGCTCTTTCCTCTCTTCTCTGAAGTAGAATGGCTGGAGATCTAGAGCACTGAGCCTTAGTGCCTCGAGCCCTCATGTTGACAAGGTGTTATTTAGAGCCACATCCAGCATTGGGAGGATATGACCTTGCTCTAGGAAGCTGTCATCTAGACAGGTGCACTTCCTCCCTTGGGGATCACCATCCATGATCTCTCTTCACAGTCCTCCAATGTCATAGCACAATCCCCCTCGGTGTGCCCTTCTCCTGGGGATGCCCTAATTATTCTCATTTACATCGCACTTTGAGAGTAGCAAAGCATTCCATATATTTCATTTCACTTTGTTTTCACAACAGCCCTGTGAGGGAGGTGTATTATTATCCCTATTTACTGATGAGAGATTAAGAGACTTAGCCTATATCACAAGCCAGTAAATATCTGAGGTAGGATTTGAACTCAGGTTTTCTGGCTCCAACTGAAGTACTCTTACCTACTACACTACTTAATTGCATCTTTAGCCCTAAGATGGTGAAGTCTGGTTTTTTGGGGAAGAATAGAGCATCCTCTCCTGATGTGACTACACCAAAGCCAGTTCTCTGTAGTATAATACCCTCTCCCCATATCACCCCTTTCCCCAACCCCTTCAGGTACCTACCTATGCCTACCTCATATATCATGAAAAGGGAAGGAATAAGCATTTATATAATACTACTATGTGCCAGGCACTATGCTAAGTGATTTTTAAAAATATTATCTCATTTGATCTTCACAACAACCCTAGGAGGTAGGTGCTAGCATGGTTACCTGTTTTACAGTTGAGAAAACAGAGGCAAACAGGTTAAATGACTTGTTCAAGGTCACAAAGCTAATAGGTGTTTAAGGTTGAATTTGAACTCAGATTTTCATGAATCCAGGTGCAGTACTCTATCCACTGCTTCACTAGCTGCCTCAAGCCTTTAAAACTATTCCTCCCTTGAGAAACAGACTTAATTAATCAATAAGTAAGCATTTTAAAGTGCCTACATAGATGCACAATGGATAGAGTACTAGGCCTGGAGTCAGGATGACTCATTTTCCTGAGTTTCAAGTCTGGCCTCCAACACTTATTAGCTGTGTGACCCTGAACAAGTTTCTTAATCCCGTTTGCCTCAGTTTCCTCATCTGTAAAATGAGCTAGAGAAGGAAATGCAAAGCACTTCAGTATCTTTGCCAAGAGAACCCCAGATGGGGTCACAAAGCATAAGACACAACTGAAACAACTTAACAACAATAAAATGCCGACTATGTAACAGGCACAGTGCTAGGCACTGGAGAGAAAAACAAGTATACACAAAAAGGACCACTTAGTGGAAATACAATGTACATATGTAATTATACATATACACACATGTATATAAATACTATATATGCATAAATATTTACATACACACATAAATGTATGTGTGTATATGTATGTATACAAAGCAGCATGGTACAGTGGATGAAGAGTTGTCCTCAGAACCAGGAAAAACTAAGTTCAAGTTCTGTCTCTGATATATTCCTGTTAAGTCCCTTTGCAAAAATCCCTTAATCTCTCAGTACTCTGGGACTAGAAGTTGCAGGAAAGGTGCAAACCTGCATTTGCAGAAGGATTTTCTTCATCTGGGGAAACCACAAAACCAGTCTCTATCCCTATACCATAGAGAAAATAAATAAACAAACAAACAAATGAATAAATGAATAAATAGATAGATAGATGAAAGGTAGCTGAGTATTGAAGGCATTAGCAGTTGGATAAAGAAAGTCCTTGTGTAGGTAGTGCTTGAGCACCATCTAGAAATAAGTGATGGATTTTGTTAGGCAGAGATTAGGAAGGAGTAAATTCCAGCCACGGGGGATGACCTCAGATACCAAGGAACCCTTTGCTCTTGTCTCAGCTGGTACCTGCACCTTGCTTGGTGGAGACTGGATGCTTAAGGAAGACAGAAAGCTCCCAAACATTGACAGGATTACTGAGAGAAGCCTCTGAGAGGATATGTGGGTGGGAAGGAAAGTTCTTAACTAGGAGCAATGAGATGAAATAAAGAAGAAGAAAATTGAGTGAAAAGATCCCCTAATTAGGAAACCTATAGTCTGACCTTCTAAGTGAGGAGTAAGGTCCTTTTTTCTGGAAACAAAGTAAGACTCAAACAAATTGCTAGACAGTCTTCTGTATTAAATGGTCCTTAGGTATTATGTGGATAAACAAGATGACCTCTAGTACTTTGTGCTCCCTAATTTCTGTGATTATGAGCCCCAACATTTCTTGCAGTGTTAATCAAGGAGGAAAGTTATTTCAGTGCCAAACAGTTGTCCAAATATATCACTCCATAGAAGAGGCTTAGAATTTCCTAATGACATTACTGAAGCCAGGAATGCTGACCTTTTCTTGAAAAAGACACCCCGACATTTATTAACTAAAAAGTCAGGAGGCTGCCAGGGTGTCAGCTTAAATTTGAGAAGGAAGATCAAATGGTGAATTCTACTGCTGTGACAGGAGGTCCCTTTAGACATTTTCAAGTGCGATGTATGTTTAATAAGAGAACAATTTCCTCCTTGTATCAGTGCTCAGAATTTCCAATTGTGCTGGCAAGAAGACTAGTTAAAACCTCTGTCACATAACTTGCTTGTGTAGGTTTCCTTATTCTAGCCTCATTTGTCCAAAGCATTTTAAGTAGTTTTTGTACCACTCCTATTGGCTTGCATTTTAAATTCAATAAAATGGAGTTCCTCGCCTACATAAGCCTCTCTCTGAGCCTTCTAATGTGCACTGGGTCTGTAACGAGGGCTGGAGAAATCATTATTTTCACTGCAGCAGCATATGTTTACACAGCCTAGGAGAGTGGTGAGGGCTCCATGCTCAGGTTCTGGTACCAACTTGGCCTCTAACTCACTGAATGACCTTGACTAAGTCTTTGGACCAGGTGAGCCTCATTTTCCTCATTTTTGAAATGAAGGACTTGGATGAAATTATCTCTGAGCTTCCTTTTGGTTTTGAAAGTTCTGATTTTTTTCATTTGGTTGTTTTATTTGTAATCCCAAGTACTTAGCCCAATGTCTGGTACATAGCTGTGCTTAATAAACTATCTATTATCTATCTATTCTTATCTTTTTTTTGTCTCATCTTCTCTTTGGAAGTCTGGTGAAGCCTATGGACCCCTTCTTAGAATACTGTCTTTTTATGCACAAAATAAGATATGCAGGACTACAAAGAAACCAATTGTATTTCAATACACTGTTATAAAATATAAAGTCACATTATATATTTATCAAAATAAATATACATTTTTAAAATTTCATGAACCCTAGGTTAAGAATTCCTGCTATAGCAGCTTATTTAGAGGGGAAATTCTGGAAAATGCACTACATAGTAATGTACATACTTTATTGACTCAACATAAATATGTATATATAGTGGCCCAGGGGAAGCCTTGTAACTGGCAGAATGTTTACCCTTGGTGTTGGCTACCCAAGCTTCAAAGTGCTCTGTGGATCTGTTCTCCTAAACCTATAGGTATAAATGTAAACCTATAGCTCATGAGCCCTGACCAATGCACTTGCCTTTCTGCAAAAGAGCATAATTAGCTCAAAGCCAAGACATTCAATGAAATGTCATAGTAAGGACAGTAGCACATTAGAAAAATAAAACTTTTCCTATAAAGCTGATAGACATTGTTCCATAAAGACACACAGCGACAATAAGGAGAATAGACATATATATATATAGATCACAAGTAGACAGGCAGAGATGTGGTGCCATATCATGTTAAAGGAGGGGCAGCTTACCCCTCTGATGCTGTAGGAATGCAGGATTCATGATATCCTTGAACAAGACCCATTGGTTATGGTCTCAAAATTTCCTCTGAATGCTGTTGCATTGGTGGAACCCGGACACTCCTTGGTTGTAGTCAGTACTGTTTCCAGCATCTGGTTTCATTGAAATGCTTGTCTAGAGCACTGCTACGCTAAGGACAAAATAAAACCCTTAACCAGCAGTGAGAAGCGTCCCCAGTACAGCTCCCTTGGAATCTTGGTTCTGAGGGTGAGGCCTGTTATTTCTTGAGCAGCAGGATCCCAGCACTAGGCACCAGGCCATCTCTCCTCTTTACTCAAAAGGTTGGGTTCAAGAAGCAATATCTTTGATTTTTCCTCTCAGACTGCACGTAAGCATGTCTTCTATGGCCATGTGTTTCTACTAAAGCATACCATCGTTCATGAGGAAAGGCAGAGAGAAATCCCTTCCACCTTTAGCTGAAGTCTTAAAGAGGCACAAAGAAAAAGGTAAGGAATGAGATCCCAGAAGCTCAGTCCTTCCTTCAAATCTCAGTCCTTTTTCCATAACTAATTCCCTCAGAGGAGGGCCAGCTGACTTTTATTTAGACCACAGAGTGATATTGAAGATACTCTCAACCAATCACTAGAAGTTCACTGTGCCCTGTCAATAGCTTTCATCCAGTGCCTAATGCTTTTCATAAAACATCAGGCTGAATGAAGAATTTCAGCAATTTGATCAGTGACCCTTACTCTACTACATTATTGGTTTATGAAGGGAAACTTCCTTTTGATGAGGACTTCTGATTTACCTCTTTGAAATAAATACTTATAGACACATACACATAGTTGGATGTATATATATATACATACATATATATATAAAACATCTATATCTTTATAGCTATGTGTCACATGTAAACACATTTTCATTGATGTGTATACCATATGCACATATATTACAATCACAAATACATATTATATTGGCACAGAGAGAACTTTCTCTACCAATGCAGACTGGAATCATTGCTACGTATAATTTTAAGGAGTTGCCTGAAGCACTGAAGGATTAAATGACTTGTTCAAGATAACAAAGCTGATGTGTCAGGTGGGGATGGAAGAAACCAGAATTTGCAAGTATGCTAATCTCTCTCTCTCTCTGTCTCTCTCGTCTCTCTCCTCTCTCTCCTCTCTCTCTGTCTCTATCTCTCAATCTCTCTCTCTCTCTCTCTGTTTTTCTCTTTCTCTGTCTCTCCTCTCTGTTGGAATCTCTACTTCTTTCTCTCTCTCTGATTGAATTTCTTTTCTTCCCCTCTCTCATTCTTTCTCTCATATACACACAGTGATTGTGAAGTTGTGAACTGTTTTCAATTATCTTAAGCTGCTTACAGTACTGCAAGTTTCATCTCTTTAAATCCAATAGTCTCCTGATTGATAATAATGAAACATAGGGATCTCAGTAGAATAAATATTGTAAGTAATGCAAATAGCAACCTGCAACTGTGGCAGAGGCAACCAAGGCTTTGTCCTATGTTGCTGAAATTTAGAGGGCACTGATTACTTAAACTTTTAGCACCTTGTTAGAAATTAGACAATCAGACAATCAATCTATAAGGATTTGTTAAGTGAATACTGTGCGTTAGGCCCTGGTGATGCAAATAAAATACACTATAAATACAAATAGAACAATCCTCACTCTCCAGGAGATTATCTTCTATTGAGTGAGACAAAATATACACGCACAAGTACGTACAAAATAAATGTAAACAGAATGATCAAACAAAATTTACAAAGAATTTAGATGCAAGGTTGTAGGGAAGGAGGACACTGGCTTTGGGAAGGCTCAGAAAAAGCTTTATGAAGAATGAAGTGCTTGAGCTTTGTCTTGTTGGAAGAAAAGGATTCTATGAGTCAGTGATGAGAAAGAAATTCCTTCTACGCATGCAACAAGGCCATTACAAATGCACTGAAAAAATGGAAATGCCATGTGTGAGGGACAGACAAACCCAATTATTTGTTTATTTTTTTCATTTATTTATTTTAGGTTGATTTTTCTTTTTTTCTTAATTACATGTAAGCAAAAGTGTTTTAATATTTGTTTTTTTTTTAAATTTTAAAATTCAAATTCTCTATCTCATTCCCTCTCTTCACTCCTTGAGAAGGAAAGTAATTTGATATAAATTACATATGTGCAGTCATGCAAAACATTTCCATACTTTTACATATTAGTCATGAAGCAAAAGAAAACATAAATAAAAAAAGAGTGCTTCAATCTGCATTTATACTCCATCAGTTCTTTCTCTGGAGGTAGATAGTGTTTTTCATCTTTAAGTGCTTTGGGATTGTCTTGGATCATTGTGTTGCTGAGAATAGCTAAGTCATTAACAATTGAAAATCTTACAACATTTCTATTAAGGCGTACAATGTTCTCCTGTATCTGCTCATTTCACTTTGCATCAGTTCATGTAAGTTTTCCCAGGTTTTTTTTTTAAAGCATCCTGATCATTGTTTCTTAATAGCACAATAGTATTCCTTAACAATCATATACCACAACTTGTTCAGCCACACCCACAACTGATAGACATCCCCTCAATTTATAATTCCTTGCCACCACAAAAAGAGTTGCTATAAATATTTTTGTAAATATAGCTCCTTTTTTTTTTCTTTGATCTTCATAGGGCGGAGACTTAGTACTGGTATTCCTGAGTCAAACAGTATGCACAATTTTATAGCCCTTTGGCTGTTCTCCAAATTGCTCTCCAGAATGGTTGAATTAGTTTACAACTCCACCAATAGTGCATCAGTGTACCATTTTTCCCACATCCCCTCCAACATTTATCATTTTCCTTTCCTGTCATATTAACCAATCTGATAGTGTGGAGTGGTACCTCAGAGCTGTTTTAGTTTGCATTTTTCTAATCGATAGTTATTTAAAGCAGTTTTTCATGTGAGTATAGATAGCTTTCATTTTTTTTGTCTGAAAATTGCCTGTTCATATCCTTTGACCATTTAACAATTGGAGAATGTTTTGTATTCTTATACATTTGACTTAGCTCTTTATATATTTGAGAGATGAGGCCTTATCAGAGAAATTTTCTATTTTTCCCCAATTTTCTGCTTTCCTTTTAATCTTGGCTGTATTGGTATTGTTTGTGCAAAACCTTTTTAATTTAATGTAATAAAATCCATTTTACATTCCATAATGCTGCCTATCTCTTGTCTGGTAATAAATTCTACCCTTATTCTTCAATATTACAGGTAAATTACAGGTAAATTATTGTCCGTCCCCTTAGTTTGTTTTTAGCATTACCGTTTATGTCTAAATCATGCACTCATTTTGACCTTATTTTGGCATATGGTGTGAATTAATAGTCTATACCTAGTTCCTGCCAAACTAATTTCATTTACCTAGAAGTTTCTGTCAAATAGTGAGTTCTTGTACCAAAAGTTTGGATCTTTGTGTTTATGAAATACAAAATCACCATCATCACTTCCTACTATGTATTATATACCTAATGTATTCCACTATTCCACCTTTTTATTTCTTAGCCAGTACCAGATTGTTTTGTTTATTACCAATTTGTAATATGATATGAGAGCTGGTATAGCTATGCCACCTTCCTTAATTTTTTTTCATTAATTCCCTTGATATTCTTGACTTCTTGTTCTTCCAGATGAATAGCTCTCTATAACTTTTTGGTTATTTTGATGAGTATGGCACTAAATAAGTATAATAATTTTGGTAGAATTGTCATTTTTATTATATTAGCTTGGCCTGCCCATAAGCAACTTATATTTTTCCTGTTGTTTAGATCTGACTTTATTTGTGTGAAAAGTGTTTTTTAATAGTGTTCATCTAGTTCTTGGTTTTGTCCTAACAGGCATACTCCCAAGCATTTTATATTGTCTACAGTTATTTTAAATGGAATTTCTCTTTTTATCTCTTGCTGTTGGTCTTTATTGGTAATATATAGAAATACTAATGATTTATATGGATTTATTATTTATATCCTCTGACTGCTAAAATTGTTAATTATTTCAACTACTTTTTTTAGTTGATTCTGTAGGATCCTCTGAGTATACCAACATATCATCTGCAAAGGGTGACAGTTTTATTTCTTCATTGTCTATTCTAATTTCTTCAATTTCTTTTTCTTTTCCTATTACTATAGCTAACATTTCTAGAACAATAGTGAAAAATAGCGACGATAATGGGCATTCTTGTTTCACCCCTGTTTTTATTGAGAAGGCTTCTAGTTTATTTCCATTACATATAATGTTTTTTAATTGTTTAAGATAGATTCTACCTGTCATCTTAAGGAAAGCTCTCTTTGTTTCTATGCTTTCTAATGTTTTTAATAAGAATGTATTGTATTTTGTCAAAAGCTTTTTCTGCATCTATAGAAATAATCATGCAATTTCTGTTGGTTTTGTTATTGATATGGCCAATTATGTTGAAAGTTTTCCTAATATTGAACCAGTCCTGCATTCCTGGTATAAATCTCACTTGGTCATGGTATATGATCTTTGTGACATAAAGGATCTTTGATTCACATTTTGTCGTAATCTTCTTGCTAGTATTTATTTGTTTATTTTTTGCTTCAATAATTCATGAGGGAAATTGGTCTATAATTTTCTTTCTCAGTTTTTGACTTGCCCAGTTTGGTTATCAGCACCATATTTGTGTTGTAAAAGGAATTTGGTAAGACTTCTTTGCCTATTTTCCCAAATAATTTCTATGGCATTGGAATTAATTGCTCTTTAAATGTTAGGTACAACTAACTTGTGATTCCATCTGGTCTTGGGGAATTTTTCATAGGGAGTTGATTTATGCCTTGTTCAATTTCTTTTTCTAAGAGAGGGTTATTTGAGTATTATCTCTCCTCTTCTGTTAATCTGGGCAATTTATATTTTTTGTAAATATCCATTTATTTCACTTAGATTGTCAAATTTATTGGCATATATTTGGGCAAAATACTTCCTAAATACTTTAATTTTATGCTTCTTGTGGTGCATTCACCCTTTTTATTTTTAATACCTGCAATTTGGTTTTCTTTTTTAAATCAAATTTACCAATGATTTATCTATTTTATTGTTTTTTTAAATAAAACCAGCTCCTAGTTTTACTTATTAGTTCAATGGTTTTCTTATGTTTAATTTTATTAATCTCTCCTTTGATTTTCAAGATTTCCAATTTGGTGTTTAATTGGGGATTTTTAATTTGTTTTTTTCTAGTTTGTTTTAGTTGTATGTTGAATTCACTGATTTGCTCTTTATTAATGTGTTTAGAAATATAAAATATAAATATATAAAAATATAATGCATATTTATATATTACAATGTATATACATGTGTGTGTATGTGTGTGTGGTGTGTGTGTGTGTGTAATTTCTTCTAAGTACTACTTTGACTGCATCCTATAAATTTTGGTATGTTGTCTTTCTCATTAATGAAATTATTAATATTTTCTATTATTTGTTCTTTGGCCCACTCTTCTTTAGGATTAGATTATTTAGTTTCCAATTCATTTTAATCTATATTTCCATGATACTTTATTGAATATAATTTTTATTGCATTATGGGATGAGAAAGAATGCATTTAATATTTCTGCTATTCTGCATTTGATTGTGTAGCTTTTGTGCCCTAATACATGGCCAATTTTTATGAAGGTGTAATGTACAGCTGAAAAAAATGTATACTTTCTATTCCCAATTTTCTCTGGAGGGCTTTCATATCTAACTTTACTAAAATTCTATTCATCTCCTTAACTTCTTTTTTGCTCATTTTTTGTTTGAAGATAGCTAGTTCTGAGAGTGGAAAGTTGAGTTTCTTCACCAGTATAGTTTTAATGCCTATTTCCTCATATAACTTATTTAACTTTTCCTTTAAGAATTTGGATGCTATGCCATTTGGTACATATATGTTTAGTATTGATATTACTCTATTTTCTGTTGTGACTTTCAGCAAAATGTAACTTCCCTGCTTATTTTTTTTAAATTTTGTCTACTTTTGCTTTATTTGAGATCATGATTGCTATCCCTGCTTTTTTTTCTTTTTACCTCAGAATAATAGATTCTGTTCCAGCTCCTTATTTTTTACTATGTGTGTCTCTCTTTTTTAAGTGTGTTTCTTGTAAACAATGTGTTGTTGGATTCTAGTTTTTAATCCATTCAGCTATCTGCTTCCATTTTATGGGTGAGTTCATTCTATTCACATTCTCAGTTTTTATTATGAACTATGTATTTCTCTCCATCCTATTTTACCATTTATCCTTCTTTCTGTCTCTTTTTGCTGTTTTCACTCAGTCAGTTTTGTTTCTGAACGGTAGTTCTCTTAATAAATCCTCCATTCTATAAGCTCCCTTCCCTTTCTCTTATCCTCTTCTCCCCTACTTCTTTATAAAGAAAGATAGATTTATATACCCAACTGAGTGTGCATGTTATCCCCTCTTTGAGTCAATTTCTATAAGAGTAACATTTAAGTGTTGCCCTCCACCTTTCCCATGTTCCCCTCCAATGTAAAAGTGCTCCTTCTTGTTCCTCTTTTACGCACAATAAATTTCCCTATTTGCTACTAGATGACAAGAATCTCAGGGAAATTCCTTTCTGGTTATCTTCTCCATCTGGCAGCAACCTCATGGACTTGAGCTATCCTTCATCACCAATTTAATTGAGGTTGCATCTTGTTATATTTACCCTGATGCAAAAATTGCCCGTTGTACTTCCAGTAAAGAACAATATACAGATGTATGATTAAGTATAGAAGTGTCAGTATGCAGCAACTCATTACCAACAAATAAGAATTGTTGCAAATGATATTACCAAGAGCTGAAAATGGAGATGGACCACTCATGAAACAAGAATGAGATGTTAGAAGCTATTAGTTTCAGTTCAACAGATGGTCACACAGAATGGTACATAGATACCTCTGAGACATCAAAAACAAATAAAAAAGAAACAAAGCACACACCTACATCAAAAGAATGCCTCCAGTGTTTTGAATGACTACTCGATGCAAGGAGACATGAATAAGAATTATAAAGTATGAGGAAGTGCCGAGGAGGGTAGGCAATAATATAATACAAAACACACACACACACACACACACACACACACACACACACACACACACACATTGACTTTGGAATTAAAGGCCCTGGTTTTCACTCTTCAGTTTCTTAATTTTTTAAATGAGGTAGTTAGAGAGGTCTCCGCTATGATCCTATGAAAGTTTGCTATATCTATACTAGTGGAATGAGTATCCACATGTAAGATAAATGTACATTCCATGAAAGTATCAGAATATTATGTAAATTACACAGTGCATATATACATGTCTACATATAAATATAAATAAACACACATGTAAATATAAATATGTGTATGGGGGCAGAGCACATAGCAGATAGAGAACTGGCCACAGCGTCAAGAAGACCTATGTTTAAGTCACACCCTTTCACTCATACTGGCAAATCGCTTAGCCTGTTTCATTAGGTAACTGGCTAAGAAGGGGAATTCTTTTTTTTCTTTTTTTAAAATTTATTTATTTTTGTTAATTTATTTTGATTTATCAATAATCACTTCTATATGCTTTTGAGTTTAAAATTTTTCTCCCCCTTCCTCCCCACCACCCTTCCCAAGATGGCCCACAATCTAATGTAAGCTATACATTTACATTCATATTAAACATATTTTCACATTAGTGATGTAAGCAGAAATTAAAACCAATAGGAGGAACCATCAGAAAGAGGAAACAAAACTCAACAGAAGAGAAAAAAAATAACAATTCGGCTTCCATAGTTCTTTCTTTGGGTGTGGATAGCATTTTCCAGCACAAGGCCTCTGGAGATGTCTTAGATCCTTGTATTGCCAGGAAGGGTTAAGTTTATCAATATGAGTCATCACACAACGTGGCTGTTATTGTGTATAATGTTTTCTTGGTTCTGCTCACTTCACTCAGCATCAGACCATACAAGTCTTTCCAGGTTTTTCTGAAGTCAGCCTGTTCATCATTTCTTATAGCACAATAGTATTCCATCACATTCATATACCACAACTTGCTCAGCCATTCCCCAGTTGATGGGCATCCCCTCAATTTCCAATTCTTTGCCACCACAAAAGAGCTGCTATGAATATTTTTGTACATGTAGGTCCTTTTCCCATTTGTGTGATCTCTTTGGGATATAGCCCTAGAAGTGCTATTGCTGGGTCACAGGGTATACACATTTTTATAGCCCTTTGGGCATAGTTCCAAATTGCTCTCCAAAATGGTTGGATCATTTCACAACTCTACCAACAGTGCATTAGTGTTCCAATTTTCCCACATCTCCAACATTTATCATTTTCCTGTTTTGTCATGTTGGCCACTCTAATAGGTGTGATGTGGTACCTCAGAGTTGTTTTGATTTGCATTTCTCTAATCAATAGTGATTTAGAGCATTTTTTCATATGACTATAGATGGCTTTAATTTCTTCATCTGAGAACTGTCTGTTCATATCCTTTGACCATTTATCAATTGGGGAATGGCTTATATTCTTATAAATTTACTTAATTCTCTATATATTTTAGAAATGAGGCCCTTATCAGAGAGACTGATTGTAAAAATTCTTTCCCAATTTTCTACCTTCCTTCTAATCTTAGTTGTATTGGCTTTCTTTGTGCAAAAATTTTTCAATTTAATGTAACCAAAATTATCTATTTTGCTTTTTGTAACATTCTCTATCTCCTGTTTGGTCATGAATTCTTCTGTTCTCCATAGATCTGACAGGTAAACTATTCCTTGCCCTCTCAGTTTGCTTATAGTATCAGCCTTTATATCTAAATCATGAACCCATTTTGACTTTATTATGGTATATGGTGTGAGATTTTGGTCTATGCCTAGTTTCTGCCATACTCTTTTCCAGTTTTCCCAGCAGTTTTTTTCAAAGAGTGGGTTCTTATCCCAGAAGCTGGGGTCTTTGGGTTTATCAAATAATATATTACTATAATCATTGACTACTGTGTCTTGCATACGTAACATATTCCACTGATCCATCACCCTATTTCTTAGCCAATACAAAGCAGTTTTGATGATTGCTGCTCTATAATACAATTTAAGATCTGGAATGACTAGGCCACCTTCACCTGCATTTCTTTTCATTAGTTCTCTTGATATTCTGGACCTTTTGTTCTTCCAAATGAATCTTATTATTATTTTTTCTAACTCTATAAAATAATTTTGTGGTAGTTTTATTGGTATGGCACTGAATAAGTAAATTAGCTTAGGTAGAATTGTCATTTTTATTATATTAGTTCGGCCTACCCATGAGCAACTGATGTTTTTCCAGTTATTTAGATCTGATTTTATTTGCATGAAAAGTGTTTTGTAATTGTGTTCATAGAGTTCCTGGGTTTGTTTTGGGAGGTAGACTCCTAAATATTTTATAATGTCTACAGTAAGTTTAAATGGAATTTCTCTTTCTATCTCTTGCTGTTGGACTTTGTTGGTAATATATAGGAATGTCGATGATTTATGTGGGTTTATTTTATAGCCTGCAACTTTGCTAAAGTTGTTTATTATTTCAAGTAGTTTTTTACTTGATTCAATGGGATTCTCTAAGTATAACATCATGTCATCTGCAAAGATGTTTCTTCTTTACCTATTCTAATACCTTCAATGTCTTTTTCTTCTCTTATTGCTAAAGCTAACATTTCCAGTACAATGTTGAATAACAGTGGTGATAATGGACGCCCTTGTTTCACCCCCGATGTTATTGGAAATGCTTCTAGCTTGTCCCCATTACATATTATGCTTGCTGAAGGTTTTAGATAGATACTATTTATTATTTTAAGGAAGACTCCATTTATACCTATGCTGTCTAGTGTTTTTAATAGGAATGGGTGTTGTATTTTGTCAAAAGCTTTTTCTGCATCTATTGAGATAATCATGTTGTTTCTGTTAGTTTTTGGTGTTGATATGATGGATTATGCTGATAGTTTTCCTTATATTGAACCAACCTTGCATTCCTGGTATAAATCCTACCTGGTTATAGTGTATTATTCGCGTGATAAGTCACTGTAATCTATTTGCTAATATTTTGTTTAAAATTTTTGCACCTATATTCATTAGAGAAATTGGTCTATAATTTTCTTTCTCTGTTTTGATTCTTCCTGGTTTAGGTATCAGCACCATATTTGTATCATAAAAAGAATTTGGTAAGATTCCTTCTTTACCTATTTTACCAACTAGTTAATATAGTATTGGAATTAATTGTTCTTTAAATGTTTGATAGAATTCTCATGTAAATCCATCTGGCCCTGGAGATTTTTTCCTAGGGAGTTCACCACTGACTTGTTCAATTTCTTTTTCTGATATGGGGTTATTTAAGTATTTTATTTCCTCTTCTGTTAATCTGGACAATTTATATTTTTGTAAATATATATCCATTTCACTAAGATTGTCAAATTTGTTGGCATATAGTTGGGCAAAATAATTCTTAATTGTTGTTTTAATTTCCTCTTCCTTGGTGGTAGTTTCACCCTTTTCATTCTTAATGCTAGTAATTTGGTTTTCTTCTTTCTTTTTTAAATTAGATTAACCAAAGGTTTATCTATTTTATTGGTTTTTCATAAAACCAACTCTTAGTTTTATTTATTAGTTCAATAGTTTTCTTAATTTCAATTTTACTAATTTTCCCTTTGGTTTTCAAAATTTCTAATTTGGTGTTTAATTGAAGATTATTAATTTGTTCCTTTTCTAATGTTTTTAGTTGTGTGTCCAATTCATTGATCTCCTCTTTTTCTATTTTATTTATGTAAGCATTTAGAGATATAAAACTTCCCCTAAGAACTGCTTTTGCTGCATCCCATAAGTTTTGGTATGTTGTCTCATTATTGTCATTCCCTTGAATGAAATTATTGATTGTTTCTATGATTTGTTCTTTGACCCAATCATTTTTTAGGATTAGATTATTTAGTTTCCAATTATTTTTTAGTCTATCTTTCCATGGCCCTTTATTACATATAATTTTTATTGCATCATGATCTGAAAAGGATGCATTTAATATTTCTGCCTTTCTGCATTGGATTGTGAGGTTTTTATGCCCTAGTACATGGTCAATTTTGGTGTATATTCCATGTACTACCAAGAAAAAAGTATATTCCATTCTATCCCCATTCAGTTTTCTCCACAGGTTTATCATACCTAAGTTTTTTAATGTTCTATTCACCTCCTTAACTTCTTTCTTGTTTATTTTGTGGTTAGATTTATCTAGTTCAGAGAGGGGGAGGTTGAGGCCCCCCACTAGTATAGTTTTGCTATCTATTTCTTCCTGTAAGTCTCTGAACTTCTCCTCTAAGAATCTGGATGCTGTACCATTTGGTGTATATATGTTTAGTAATGATATTACTTCATTGTCTATGGTGCCTGTAAACAGGATGTAGTTTCCTTCCTTATCTCTTTTGATAAGATCTATTTTTGCTTTTGCTTTGTCTGAGATCAGGAGTGCTACCCCTGCTTTTTTTACTTCAGCTGAAGCATAATATATTTTGCTCTAGCCTTTTACCTTTACCCTGTATGTGTCACTCTTTTTCAAATGTGTTTCCTGTAAACAACATATTGTAGGATTATGGTTTTTAATCCAATCTGCTATATGCTTCTGTTTTATGGGAGAGTTCATCCCATTCACATTTACAGTTATGGCTACTATCTGTGTCTTTTTCTCTACCCTTTTTCCCCTCTGTTTATGCTTTTCTTTCTCCTTTCTCCTTCCCCCCTTCACTAGTGTTTTGCTTTTGACCACCACCTCCTTAAGTCCTACTTCCCTTCTATTATCCCTTTCCCTTTTCTTCCCCTTTACCCTAACTGCTTCTTCCCTCCCTTCTATCCCCCCTTCCTTTTCTTTCCCCTTTGCCCTCCTAGTACCTATAGTGCAAGTTAGATTTCTGTACCTAACTGATTATGTTATTCTCTTCTTGAGCCAAATCTGATGAGAGTAAGGTTCAAACAATGCTCTTCCCCCTCCTTTCTTTACCTCTGCTCTAATAGGTTTTTGTGTCTTTTCCTGTAATGTAATTTACCCTTGTCTGCCTCCTCCATTCTCAGTACATTTTCTTAGCTCAGACTTATCCACTTACTTGGATCCATTTAACCCACTTGATTAAATTTTTTTTTGTAATTACATCAAAGTTAACTTATATCCACCCCCTTTATGTATACTCCATTAACATGGTATAATAACAATACAGTTCTCAAGAGTTGCAAGTGTCATCTTCCCTTGTAGGGATGTAAACATTTTGCCCTTATTAACAACATGTTGTATCTTTCTGTCCCATTTACCTTTTTATGTCTCTCTTGAATCTTGTACTTGAAGATCAAATTTTTTGTTGAGCTCTGGTCCTTTTATCAGGAACATTTGGAAGTCCCCATATTTCATTGAATATCCATCTCTTTCCCTGAAAAATCATGCTCATTTTCACTGGGTAGTTAATCCTTGGCTGCATTCCAAGCTCCTTAGACTTACGGAATATCATGTTCCATTCCCTATGGTCTTTTAATGTAGAGCCTCCAAGGTCCTGTGTAATTCTGACTGTGATTCCATGATATTTAAATTGTTTCTTTTTGACTGCTTGTAGTAATTTATCTTTAATCTGGTAATTTTGGAATTTAGCTATTATATTCCTTGGCGTTTTCAATTTGGGATCTCTTTCAGGCGGGGAGCGGTGGATTCTTTCTATAGTTATTTTACCTTCAGGTTCTAGGACTTCAGGGCAGTTTTCCTTTATGATTTCCTGAAGGATATTGTGTAGGCTCTTTTTTTCATCATGACTTTCAGGTAGGCCTATAATTTTTAAATTGTCTCTCCTGGATCGATTTTCCAGGTCAGCTGTTTTACCCATGAAGTATTTTATGTTTTCATCTATTTTTTTTTTTTGTTTCTGTTTGACTGATTCTTGCTTTCTCATAGAGTCATTAGTTTCCATTTGTTCAATTCTAATTTTTAACATATTGTTTTTTTCTGTTAGATTTTGTACTTTCTTCTCCAATTGGTCAATTGTATTTTTAAGGGACTTACTTTCTTCATTGTACTTTTTTTCCAATTGGCCAATTGTGAGTTTTAGGGACTTGTTTTCTTCAGTGTACTTTTTTTCCAATTGGTCAATTGTACTTTTAAAGGACTCCTCTACTTCTCTCATTTGACTTTTAAAATCCTTCTTGAGTTCCTCTAAGAAGGCTTTTTGGGCTTCAGACCAGTTCATATTTCCTTTTGATGTTGTAGATGTGGGTTTGATGACAGTGTTGTCCTCTTCAGAATTTCCGTCTTGATCTTCACTCTTCTCATAACATGACTCTATCATACGTTTCTTTTTACTCATGGTGTTTCTTTATTCCCTGGCCTTTAAAGAGATTAAGCTCTCCTGCTGGGGAGCAGAAGGCACTGACCCAAGCTTCTTGTGTTGGGGGCCTAGGTCTTGGTCACTGGCTTTGTGTGCTGGGGCCTCTTATGTTGGCAATTGGAGGCTGTAGGGTTCTGGCAGCTTATCTGGCGTTGGGCTGGAATCAGCAAGGCTGGGACTTTCAGGTAAATCTAGGTTGCCAGCTTTTCCTTTCCTTTAGCTTTGTTTAGCTCCTTTTAGATAAGTGCTGCCAGGTGTTTTTCTGCCTGGGACCCCTTGCAGTGCTGCCTCCCTTATTTCTGTTGAGGTACTGGGAGACTTCTTTGCTGTAGAATGCTGGGGCACCTGGTGGTTTTCTGAGCTGGTTTCCACCAGTTCCCCAACCCTCATTGAGGCACTCAGAGGTACAGCTGTTGGCCTTTGCCTGCTTGACCACCTGGGCTTCAGGATCTCCTCCTGGTTGGCAGCTGGAGGCTGTAGGGTTCTGACAGCTTACCTGGTGTTGGGCTGGAATCAACAAGGCTGGAACTTTTTGGTGCCTCTAGGTTGCTTTCTTCAGCTCCTTTCAGAAGAATGCTGCTGGGTGCTTATCCGCCTGGGGCCCTTCGTAGTGCTGCTTCCCTTATTTTTGCTGAGGCACTGGGAGACCCGTTTGCTGTAGAATGCCAAGGCACCAGAATCTCCTCCTAGTGTGCTAAAGTGGGTCTTTCCACTAGCTGACTGGGCAACTCCCGGTTCCATACTGCTCCCCTTCCCCCAGGGTAAGAGGGGCCTTTCCCGTTAATCCCTCTAGCTACCTGGGCTACTGCACTACTGTACCCAGTCTTTCTTCTGGTTCAGCTGTTCCAGGGTTTTTTCTGGGGTGATATTTTCTGGGTTTTCAGGGGTTGATAGGGGAGGGTGAGAGTGACTACCTTTTTACTCTGCCATCTTGGCTCCTGGAAGCGGAAGTCCTAAGAAGGGGAATTCTAAACCAAGCAATTTGTGGATAGATTTCAGGGTGTTCATGAATTTGAATGGGAAAAAAAATTCAATATAATTGGTTTCCTTTGTAATCCTAAATGTTTTATTTATTTTTAAAACATTATTTTGAGGATTCCCACAAATTGCAGGGGACTGAGAAATGGGTCCATCATGTAGCAAAACAAGTTAAGAACCTCTGCCATAAAACTATAAGTTATAGAAAAGTTGCTGACCTCCATTGGCAGAGAAAGTTTCCTCACCTGGGAGTTACCTACACCATTAAATCATAAGTCTAATCCCCATCTCCCTACCCTTAACATAAATCCACAATAGTTACATAATATACATTTATTACATATAATAAGACACATCTATTTATGAACATATATATGCAGATATGTATACATATTTATATACATAGTATGTGGTTCGATAAGTATAATTTCAGTAAATCAAAGGTTCAGCAAGTACTATCACTTTCTCTAATATATACATATATTTAGACTTCATATGTATACATTATATATACTTAGACATTAGCATGAAAATATTATCTTAGTATATCTGTATGCACATATAGATAAACAGATATGTATGTTATATTTATAGAACATATTTATGTATTTATAAATATTCATTTGTTATACTTATATAACATATACATATATGCATATACTTTTATCTCTACCTATCTATCATACTTATTGAATCTATTATTTCACTGGTATAGGGAAATTCGTGAGGGAGTTATAGGTTGGCTCCTCTGCCAGATGGATAGTTGCTCATTTTATAGTCTTAGAGAGTTACTTGGAGTCACTGAGAGTTTAAATGACTTACCCAGGGTCACATAGCCAGTGTATGTCAGAGGTCGATTGGATCCAGGTGTTCCTTCCTAATTGCTAGGCCATCTCTTTATCTACCATGCCACACTGAATCTTTATGTGGATAAATATACATATGTATCGCTAAAACACTTCAATTGTCAAAGCTAAGCATTTTCGGTTTTATAAAAGAGGTTCTGTCTTGCTCAGGGCCATTAATTCTAATAAGCCAATAAAAAATGATTTATTATGCTTGTGAATATTTCTGCCTTTCACAAATCTTTGTAAAAAGAGACAAACTTTAGAGATAAAAGTGAATCCACCAACTGATCTTCCTTGTTGTGGACTCAGGTCATTTGGGCTTTGAATGAAATTTTCACCTGGAAGCAAGGGATAATACCTGGGCTGGATTCCATGATATATAGGCTGTTTCATCTTCCCTTTAGGCTCTGGGAAGACTACAATCCATTCTTTATTAAGTTATTAAACATGTATGCCTGTGCATGTCTCACAGAAGCATAGCTCACTAATAGCTAGCACCTCCAAGACCTTGGTGATGGAAAAGACTCTCCTCTAAACCAAGATTATTGCTCATTCTCCCCAGCTAAACTCTTCAGTCCCATTACTTTTCTTGTGTTCTTCCTGGTTCTTAATGCCTGTCTTGGGGCTATGGCATGAATTGGGCTCTCACTGTCTCACTTAACCCTCAGAAGCATAAATTACTTTAGGGGCAGATGGAGAGGATTCTAATTTGCAGTTAAATCCTCCAGACCCATCAAGCTGTTTCATGCTAAGTCAGCTCCCAGAGAGGTTGTATAGATATCCATCTTTCTGGGTGTCCCCTTTTAGGAAGGACATTGATAAGTGAAAGGCCCCAAGATTCTGCCGTAAGAGGACTAAAGAAACTACAGGTGCTTAACTTGGAGAAGAAAAGATTTGGGTATGAGAAGATACTTGTCCATAAGTGTTTGAAGTTCCATCACATCAAAAAGGAGCTAGACTTAGCCTCAAAGGACAGAACCTGAGTCAAAAAGCATTTATTAAATTTACGATGTGCCAAGCACTGTGCTAAGTGCTGGGAGATAAATATGCAATTAAAAGAAACAGAGTCATTTACACTCTAATCAGGAAACTCCACCGTGTAAAAGGAAACTGAAAAACTGGTGTGTGTATATGGGGAGGGCAGTGGGGGAAGAGATGGAAGCAGTGATGAAGGTACCCAGCTCTCCAGGCATGATAGAAAAGTTTGTAGTATAGCCTGGTGAGAAATGAAGTACAAGGGTGATGCTAATGTGGGCAGTGATTGAATCAATCAAGAATCCTCAGTTGAAGTTACTAACAAGACATTATTTACTCCCCCAATTCCTTTCTCAGATGAAAACACTTCTATTGAAGCAGTAGGTCAGAAGTATGAACTTGTCATGAACAAGGCCTGGGAGAGTCTATTCAATTAATGAAAGGTGTACTAAGGGACATCTTGTCACTCCCTGTGGGTCCCTTGCAAAATAACTAGTTATTTCAGAATTGGACCTTCCAAGATCTGTCCAGCAAATCGCAGAAATAGACTTAGCCAAGTGCCTGAGAGGGAATTGCTTGAGGGCAGGGATAAGGGAAAAAAAAACAACTTTGTCTTATCTTCTCTGGTCTCACTCCTTCCTCTTTCAACCAGAGGAAGACTTTGTAAAGTATAATGTGAAGATTTATGCTAGACAAATGATGCCTAGTCAATGAGACATTTTTCAGACTCTTTTTCTTGATATGTTGTTGGCTGAATTAATGGAAACGTTGTCCATGGGGAGACTTTGATTCCACTCTTAGACCTTAGCCAGTTCATGGGCTCTATTCAGAGGTAAATCACATTTGGTCACAAAAGACAAATTCAGTGGCATGTGCCTATTGTCTGCCTTTATTATTGCTTGTTGAAAATATTAGTATTATCAAAGATATCCTAGTGAGTCAATTTAGTACAGCCCATTGGGTATTTTCCACACATTCTAATAATTGTTTCAGCAATGAAATAAGATAAAATCTTTTTTTTCTTATGTCTTGTAACAACTGCATTCCATAACTTAATACTACCTATTTTGTTATGATAACTTTAGTTTATTTTTAAATTTAGTAACTGTTTATAAGTAAACTTGTGAAATAATCCCATAAACTTTTGGCTGTTTTCTGGTGATGTGTATAAAAGGGGTATTGTTATAAAGTTTTGCCTTTGCTCTTAAGATGAAACAACAACCAGGATACACATAGTTGTTACTCAATCATGTCCTCCTCTTTGTGACCTCATTTGGGGTTATTTTTGGCAAAGATACTAGAGGTTTACCATTTGCTTCTCCAGCTCATTTTACAGATGAGAAAACTGAGGCAGACATGGTCAAGTGACATGCACAGATAACACAGCTTGTATGTGTCTGAGGCTGGATTTGAACTCAGGTCTATTCTGATGCCAGGCCCAGTGCTCTATCCACTGAGTCACCTAGCTGCCCCACACAGAAACATAAATACCAGTCTTTAAACATCTAAATGAATATTGGGTGGGTCAAGTTATCCACCTTGGGAGGTCTTATGCTTTTTGGAAAGGGCATTGAATAAAGAGTTGAGGGTGAGGGACTTTATTTCAGGTGTGGTTCTGATACTAGCTACTTATGAAGCTATGAACAAATCATTGAAGTTTATCAAAGTCCATTTTTCCCATCTGTAAAATAAGGGTTGATAATACTTACACTACCTGTCTCACAAGGTTA
Organism: Vombatus ursinus; assembly: GCF_900497805.2. NCBI lineage: Eukaryota > Metazoa > Chordata > Mammalia > Diprotodontia > Vombatidae > Vombatus > Vombatus ursinus. Next base: position 2,667,501 of record NW_020954751.1, read on the forward strand.
TTTGTAGGAAATGTTTTGTGAAAACTTAAAGTATGATATTAATAAGTTGAAAATATAATTATATCTAATGTGTACAAGATATCTATCTTTGAATATGATTTATTGGTATTGATCACATCGATTTTAGTATTGACTACATCAAGTTTTAATGATATCTGCAGGTAGTAAAGAGTGCTAGACATAAAGTTAGAAAGATCTAGGTTCAAATCCAGCCTCAGACACCTGGGAAAATCCCTTAACCTCTGTCTACCTCAGTTTCCTTGTCTATAAAATGGGGCAATAATTACATCTACCTCAGAGAGTGGTTGTGAGGCTCAAATGAGATATTTCTAAAGTGCTTCGCAAACCTTAAAATGCTATTTAAATGGTATCTATTATTATATCTGTAATTCCTAAAAGAAGTTTGGCCTAAGTATCCACACGGTAATAAAACGAGTGGATGAAGAGCATATATTATCTACGGCATCTAAACAAATGCATAGTTCATAGAGCTTGTCCATTGGTACACATGTCTTGGACTAACACTGATGGTAAACAATTGACTGGGTATAAAATTGAGTGGAAAGAAAGAGAAGGTTAGATTGCATTCAGAAAACTGAAAAGTGTTTTTCTTCTCCTTGAAACAAAAACCCATTAAAATATCAATATATTTTCCAGCCATGTTATGCAGTTTTGAGTTCTAGAATATCATACTCTTTGAAGAATTAAATTAGAAAGTCACACAAAGCCTCATGGAGAAATCTATGGTGGGCCTGAGAAGACTGCAACACATTATCATTAATATTAAACAAGAGGAAAGGTGTAAGGATAATATTCAGAAAAGGAGGTGGGCCAGTCATGAAATGAGAGTGAAAGTTAGCTGATAGCCCACTTCTCCCACATGTTTTACTACCATCTACTCAATGTAAAGAGATCTAGAAGAAGGCTCCTAAGACATTGTGTAGAAGTTTTGTGAAAGCACACAGACCGGAGTTCAGCAAGATAAGAATGAGTGGGTGGGTTGTTTTCTTTGCTGTTGAAGGTAATGCTCACAGGTTCATGAAGGAAGTATCAGAAATAGAGATGATGCTGTTTAACCTGGACAACAGAAGACTTAGAGGGAACAGACAGCTGTCTTTAAGTATTTGAAGGTCTATCATGTGGAAGAGAAGAGGGATTATATTTATTCTTCTTTCATCTAAAAGGAAAAACTGGGAACAATAATCAAAGATCATAAAGTTGATTGATGTTTAACAAAAGGAAAAAGCTTCCTCAAAATGAAAGGTGTAACATGAGGTATCTCTGAGGAGTAGTGGGTTCTCCCTCATCAGGAGTCTTCAAGTAAACACTGAAAAATCACTTGCACAGGGGTTTCTCATTCAGCTACAGGTCAAATTAGATAACCATTGAGACTCTTTACAACTATGACATTTTGGGATTATTCTGTGATCATTTATTTATCTGAAGTCAGAGGAAATTACAGACTGCTAGTGTTAAAAGCCATCTTAGAAATCAGTCTTCAAGTTTGACTCTTTCCTTCTGTAGATGGCAGAACAAAGATTCATCGCAGAGGTGAGATAGACTATCCAAAGTCTTACAATGAATTAGTAGTAGATCTTTTGCTTCCTAGTTCTAAAACATCACTATGACCTTTCTGAGATCCTTGCCACCACAAAGATTCTTATTATAGGACTTCAGGAATCTTTCAAATAAAGCAATGCTTCATTTATCTAACACCATCAGGAAATTGTGTTCCACCTAGCTGAATTTTTCTGCTAAGGGAATCTTACACCCAAAACTTTTAAGCATTTTTAATGGAAAATTTACTAAAATGTATTACACACTTCCTTCACCCTTCTTAAACTGGTGATATGGAACATAATTTAAACTTTTCCTTGTGACTCCAGATCGTCATTACAAAAATCTATTCTTGCACTGTGCCATGACACAGTTATGATCTGGCCTTTAAAAAAATTCTCTCTCTGACTTAGCTGTCTAGCAATTGTCTCTTGTCCTGCTGTCATTGTGCATGCCTGTAACAACCCTCTCCCATCCAATTTCAAATTTGCTGCTTCTCATGTTCGTTGGGGTATAAATCCCATAAAGCTGTTTGTTAAGCATTGTCTGTTCAACTAGAGTCAATGAGACCTCCAAGGAACAAAATGTGTGGTTTTAGAGTGGACTTACTGACAGAAATTTAAGGCACATTCATCCTTAAATCTAGGTGTGGGACTCTGTTCTGGTGAATTGAGTTTGTAGGAAGATTGATCTCCAATAAACAGGATGGTAGAATTTTTGCATTTTAGAGTTGGAAGGCATGTTACAGATCTAATCCAACACCCTCATTTTCCAAATGAGGTACTTAGAGCTCAGTGAGGATAAGCAATTTATTTAGAGTAATACAACATTAATAACTAGAACTCAGGACTCCTGATGCCTAGTTGAGTGTTCTTTCTCTTTCATCATGTTACTTTAAAAAAAATGAAATAGCCTGAGTTTTTAGGAGTGGGTCAGTTTTTACAGAGGTGATTTGGGAATAGTTATTTACTTTTAGCACAATGAAGCCAGTAAAGTCATGACCCAGAAAAGAGATGGAGCTCTAGACCAATGGGGGCTACTACTACTACTACTACAACTATACTGTACTATTTTTGTTGTTGTTGTTATTATTATTACTGTCACTAGCCCCAGTGTATGTAGTAGGAATAGAATTGTTAATCAAGTATTTCTCTTTTCCCTCATACATGCCTGTACAGACACGAGAACTATCAGATTCTGATAGTTTAAAATCAAATTTTATTAACAACTTTCATTTTTGTATCACCTGTCTCCCAATATACCCTTCCCCTTTCCTCCTCTCACAGCACTTGTCCAAACCCCTAATTTTTCAGATGAGAAAATTGAAGGTCAAATAGGAGAGGTAACTTCCCCAGGATATCTGGGTAAGTAAGAGAGCCGGGTCTCAAACTCAAACAAAGAATAAAAAAAGAAAAGAAATATATAAAAGTCAGATGTTACATGCAGTGTTACACAGTCATGGTCCTTCTTCTCCTCAAAGAAACTGGGGAGTTTTCCTTCTTATAACTCTTTTTTGGGGCCAACCAAGCTGAAGTATTATAATTGCACAGTATTCAATTTCATTTTTTTACAGGAAATACTTTTTAATGGTAACGTCTGTGAGAATGTCCTTCAATAGTCAGTTATAAGCCTCTGTTTATACTTTGTATCTTACCCACATGATTTCCATTTTAAGGAACATGAATCATACTTATATTGTGGAAAGCTATCATGGAGTGGTAGAAAGAATGGAGGCTTTGGAGTTAGAAAACCTGGGTTCAAATTCTGTTGCTTGTTGCCTTTATAGTTTTGGGCAAGTCACTTTACCTCTGGGAGCCTTACTTTCCTCATCTGTAAATGAGGGAGTTGGTCTAGATGGTCTCTGAGGACGCTTATAGTTCTATATTTGTGATTCAATGACTTTGCTTTTCCAGTTCACCAAAGAGAAAACAGATGCAGGTTGTTCAAGCCAAAGACCTCACCTGAGGTCACGTGTCACATCAGTGATAGGACTAAGTGAGACTAGAGATCAAGTGTCCTCTCACCTAATCTGGTCCTTTCCCTACTGTACTGTACTGCCTTTCATGTTATCTTTGCAGGAGGAGGGAAGCCTTTTAACTCAACTATAGTACTTGCAATCACTAATTGCTGAGCTATATACACAGTAATTGCTACGTTTTCACAGCAGGTCTCCAAGTGAGAGGAAACAACATAGATACCTTTAGAAATAGAAATTATCACACTCCTTGAAGAATAAGAAACAGCAATACCATCATAAACCATTAGCATTTTAAAAAGGTGTCCCAGGGAGTATAGATGTTAAGTAGTCTGTATGAGAAACAGTATGACAGAGAGGTCAAATATAATGGATTGCGTAGCTATAAAAGAGATCATCTTTGAAACCTGAGCAACAGATTGTTTTGGTGCACATAGAAAGGGGATATTAGAAGCTGGAGTCAGTATATAGCAGAAAGAACATTGGGGTAACAACCATGAGATCAGAGTTCAGGTCCTCACTCTCCTATTTAACTTACTGTGGAATCTCTTCTCTGGATTGACAAATGACTGTTTAGACTAGATGAGATCTAACATTTCGTATTAGTCCTTAGAAATCACATTTTTGTTTTACGTATGTGTGATCCTGGGCAAGTCATTTAAACTCTCTGAGCTGCAATTTCCTCCTTTGTAAAATGGGAGTAATAAGAACACATACTCCTCATGGCTGTGGTGAGATAGTGCATGGAAAGTTCTTTTCAGAAACTTTAAGTGTTATATAAATGTGATGATTACTGCTAAGGAATCTTCTAGAGTAGTTAAATGGCATCCTGCAGGTCATATGGCTTGGCATAGTGGTAGATCTAGGGACAAGAACCAGGGTCTCCTGAATCCTACCTATTACAGTGTTCATTCTGCATCATCCCCTAGTGAGGGCAAGATAACTGATAGGACAAGACTAGGCGAGTTGGAGGCTGAGAGTAAAAGACAACACTGTAAGAGTTAGAATCTAGGGGTACTACCCCTATCTTTCCATTAAGTAACTCAAAGAGAACTCATAGAAAAAAAAGACATAATATAAGATGGGTCACTTCTTTTTCTAAAAAAAAATAAAAATTAATCGACATTTATTTTCTCTTTCTTACCTTTCTTCATCCCCACTAGGGGCAAAAAATAAAAACAAATCGAAACCCTTATATGCATGATCAAGCAAAACAAATTCCAACATCGGTCATGTACAAAAATGTGTCTCTGAGGGTCACTGAGTTGAGTCATTAGCTCTTCCTGATCAGCACCCAGAAAGAGGATTGCCTCACTATCCACAAAGCCTAAACCTTTCAGGGCTGAGTCACCATGGTAAGCAGGATGTAGCCAATGACTTTATCATCTCCAATGTGCCCAAGTACTGAGCTAGTATTTGTGGTCAACTGAAAGAGGTCAGTGGAACTCTGTTAATGCCCTATTACACAACTCTCATCTGTTTATATATGACCCCCACATCTTCTTATCCAGCTCTTTTCTCTTTCCTGGAGTCTATTTTTAACTCTCCAAAATTCTATTGTATGTCCTGTACATATTTCAAAGTCAACATGTTCAAAACCTGAATTATTTTCTTTTCCCTGAAACCTACTTCACTTTTTAACTTCCCCATTTCTGCCATGGGTATTACCATATATTTTTTGTCTCTTAAGTCTGAAATCTTAGCTTTCCACAATCACTTATCCTTATTATGCAATCAGTCATCATACCTTGTCAATTTTACTCTTCGCATGTCTCCCTGCCTCACTGGTTCTCATCACCTCTGGACTAGACTGTTGCTATAGCCTTCTCACTGGTCTTCGAATTTATTCATTCTTTTCCCCTATCCATCTTCAACAAAACTGCCAAAAGGACATTCCTTAAGCCCAGTCTGAACGTGTTGCATCTCTCCTCAAGCAGCTTCAGTGAGTGGCTCCTTGTTGCCGTTAGATTATAACATAAACTCTTCTGTTTTTACTTAAAATTTTTCACATTCTGCCTCAAGCTCATCTTTCCGGGCTAATTAGCCTAATCCCAGGCAAGACTGGTCCATTGCTCCCCAACATATATTGAATGCCCTACTAGTCAAGCTAGGCTGCTTCATAGTTATTTGCTCCCCCATATGCAGCATTGTATTTCTTGCCTCCATGACTTTGTTAAGTCTGTCTCTCACATTTGGAATGTCCTACCTCTTCTTATCCTTCTCTTGGAAACACTTTTTCTCTTTGATTCAATTCAATTCAATTCAATAAACATTTATTAATCACTTACTATGTGCCACACACTGTGCTAAGCACCGAGGATAAAAATAAAAAAAAAAAAAAAGAAAGACAGTCCCTGCCTATGGGGAGATTACAATATAATGGGGGAAGACACATAAAAGGAAATTGGAAATGGGGTAGGGGAAGAAGGAGGAACAGGACACCTGGGGATATCTGTGGACTTGAAACCAGGCAGAGCTGCAGATAGAGAGTGAAGAGTAAAGAACCCTTCAAGTCTGCTCAAAAGCCACCTTCTTTGAGTCTTTCACTGATTCCCCCAGTTGATAGTGCCTCTTCTCCAGTTACTTTGCAAGTATTTTGTAGATATATTAACCATATAGCATTTAAGGACCATCACTTTTGTACTTGTATCCCCAGTACCTAGCAAAAATGTTTCTTGATTGATGTAATGCTATTATTTATTTGGATTTTTGAGATGTTTTCATTCATTAAATCTGATCCCTTCCCCTCCTGTATGCTTAAAAAACCACTAATGGCTGCTTTCACTTTAATCTTTAACCTTTGGCAGTAATAATGTCTGATGGCCTGACTCAATATAATAATGTTTCATTTGCTACCGTAGTTATTTTATAATCAAGACTTTTATAACTTTTCTGTGAAAAAAAAAAAACTTAACATGGATAAGTGGATGAAAACAAAGAGGCATATTTGGACTCAACCTAAGGAAAGAGTTCCTAACAATTAGAGCTAACCAGAAAGGGAATGTGCTGTCTCAGGAAGCAGTGAATTTTCTTTCATTGTAGTTTTTTAAGAAAATACTGAATGTCCATATGTTGGGCATATTGGGGGGGAATTTTACTGATATGGATTGGATTAGATTAGCTCTTCCCATATAAAGATTCTGGCATTCAGCCATTATTTCTGTGGGAATTGTGAGAATTGGGTGAACCCCATTGACTCCATCTTGTGACTCAATTCTGGAGTTAGTTCAGTTCCCTTTCTTTTCAGTTCAAATTTCTGTCTTGTGAGAAAACTTTATTCAATTATGGGAATTATGAGAAAACTTTATTGCATTATCTGAAACTAACCTTGTGTGGCTAGGATGCTGGACCACCTCTCCTTGATGCTTAGAGACCCATAATTAAGGACCTGGATTACGCTGACCAAAAACCAAGTCATATTTGAAGTTTACTGGAAGGAGTTTTCTCACAATTATGCATTTCAAGAAACCTTATATCTTATCTGAAAACTGGCCCCATACTGGTCAATCAGTTACTGTTTTCTTGTTTCTTTGAATATAGATACTTGGGGGAGTGGGAAGGCTATAATTATTTTTTTTTATTTCTCCTCCTCCCAACTCAGAAAGCCTCTAATCTTTCTTCCAATTAGAAATCAGATTACCTAATTGTGTATCCTGGTTCACATCCTTTTAATTATTTTCTTTTAACACATAAGAATCTGTCTCCCCCATGTATTTGGGATCCAATAACAAGCTGAGGAGTCTTAGTTATGACTTGTTATACAATTGGCATGCATTGCTTAATAAATCAACATGTTCAGAAGCTTGAGCCTTTGTTTACTCAATTATTTCAGATTTCACATGTCACATTTCCACAACTGCCACAGCCACCATTATCATCAGCTTGATTTAGTCAATGAGCATTTATTAAGCACCTATATGTCAGGCAAGGTTCTGAGCACTGAAGATTCAAATAACGGAATGTGATCTCACATTCTTATGGGGAAGACAACATGAAAATCACTGTATAGATAAGATACATAGAATATAAATGGAAAGTAGTATCACAAATAAAGGACTAGATGGAGAAAGGGATGAAGAAATCTCGTTCAGAAGGTAGATTTTGAATTGGGCCTTTAAGGAAACAAAGGGAGCCAGGAGGTAGAGGTGAGGGAAAGTGTTGTAGGCATGGAGGACAGCCACTGAAAATGTATAGAGTCGGGAAATGGGGTGTGTGTTTGAGAAAGAACAAATATGGCAGTGTAACTGGATTGGAGATTCCATGGAAAGGAATAAGGTATCGAAAGACTAGAAAGTTAACAAGGGAGCAGGTTGTGAAGGCTTTAAATGCCAAGTGGATCTTTTTATAAATGATTCTGGAGGCAACAGGGAACTGTGAGAATATATTGAGTGGAAAGGGGAAGGTAACATGGTCAGACTTAGACTTTAGGAAAAATACTTTGGCAACTGAATGGAGGATAGACTAAAATGAGAAGAGATTGGAGGCAAGGAATTGACTAGAAGACTATTGTAATAGTCCAGGTATGAGGCAATGATGGCCTGCACCAAGTTTGTGGTTAAATGAATAGAGAAAAGGGAACATGAATGGGAAATATTGTGAAGATAGAAATGATAATATTTGACAATAGTTTAGATATGTGGGGTGAGTGTGAGTAAGGAGTTGAAGATGTCACTGAGATTGTAAGCCTATATGACTAGAAGGGTGGTCATGTCTTCAACAGTAATAGGGAAGTTGGTAACAGGAGTTCAGGTCAAAGCTAATGAGTTCAGTTTTGAACATGCTGAGTGTGAGATGCCTGTGGGTTATTCCAATAAGCTCCTGGTGATGTGAGACAAGAATTCCAGAGAGAGGTTAGACCTAGATGCATAGATGTTAGAATCATCAGAATATTGATCAGAATTGAACCAATGGGAGATGGTGAGGTCACCAAGTGCGATTTAAATGGGTGGAGAAGGCCAAATACAAAGCCTATGGTTAGTGCATATGACCTCAATGACCTCAGCAAAAGAGACTGAGGAATGGTCAGGCACTAGGGTGAAAATGAAAAGGAAGCAATGCCATCAAAACATATAGAGGAGACAGTATCTAGAAGAACATGAAGATGAACAGTGTCAAAGGTAGCAGAGATGTCAGCAAGGAAGAGAATTGAGAAAGGGCCATTAGATTTGGTGATTAAAAGCTCAATGGTAACTGTGGAGAGAGTAGGTTCAGTCCAATATTTGGGTCAGAAGCCAGATTGCAATGGGTTTAAAATCAGTGAGGAGAGAGGAAGTGGTGGCACTGGGTGTAGATGACTTTTTCCAGGTTAGCCATGAAAGGGAGGAGAAATATAGGATGTTAGCTGGTGGGAATGGTAAATTCAAGTTGGGATTGATCAGAATTAGGCATATTTGTAGGTAGCAGGGAAGCAGTCAGTAGATAAGGAGAGATTGAAGATTAATAAGAGTTTGAAGATGAGAAAGAGTAGAGTTCGTAGAGGGGGAACTGTTGGAGAAGATGAGAGGTGAAAAAAATCAAGGGTGTTTACAGAGAAGTTTGCCTTAGCAAGAAGGGCCACCACTTCATGTGACATAGAGGTGACGGAGGAAATAGTTGGGGAAGATGTCTAAGTGGTCTGAGATAAACCTAAGGGGACAAGTGGGAGCTCTCAGCAAATGGCCTCAATTCTTTTTCAGGGAAGTATGAGGTGAGTCTCTCAGCTGAGAAGGGAAAGGAGGTAAGGGGGAACCATGAGAGACTTAAATAGTGATTAAAAGGCTTGGAATAGTCACTGTGGTGAATAGCATAATGAATCAATTGATTAAGGAGATGGAAAAAGATCTACTTGCTGCTGTTCAGGCCCAGGAGAGATTGGGCCAAACATAAATATACAGTGGAGCCAGTCAGTACAGTTTTGTGACTTTTTTTCCAGTTCTGTTCTTCAGCATGTAAACAGGTGGCAGATGTGGGGAGTTGTCTAGTTTTGGAGTTTGACAAGGAATGATCAGAAATAGGACAAGGAAACAAGAGACTCAAGTTTCTAAGGTCTCTGCTTCAAAAGGTCTTTTGTTGTTCAGTCATTTCAGTCATGTTCAACTCTTCATGACCCCATTTGGAGTTTTCTTGGCAAAGACATGTGAGTGGCTTGCGTTTTCCTTCTCCAGCACATTTTACAGGTGATGAAACTGAGGCAAACAGGTTTAAGTGACTTGCCCAGGGTAACACTTGCCCAGGTGTCTGAGGATAGATTCAAATTCAGGATGATGAGTATTCCTGACTTTAGGCCCAGCATTTTATCTACTAGGCCAAGTAGCTGTCCTAGTTTTAAAGACAGGACATGGACATAATGGGCTAGTTTTGAGTCATTTCATGGAAAAGACCAAATTTGTATTGAAACTTGGAGGAGGAGTAGGAGATATAAGTTGAGTGCAGGGTCATGGGTTGTGATATATTGGAATAAAAGTATAGGCAGAGGGAACAGGTGAATAAATATATGCGGCTAGGAGTGCACATGAAGTGTTTGGCTAAATAAGAGGATTCATAGTGTAGAATAGTGTGGAAATTATGCTTGTGGAAGCCAGATTGTATAAAGCCTCAAATGTCAGACCCCTAAATTTGGATTCTATTTTTGAACAATGAAGAGTCATTAGTAGTTCTTAAATGTGATAACAAGTGAACATTGGTGTAATCCACATATGAAACAGAGTAGCTAATAGTGGGACTGGATAGGAATGAATGGATGTCACTTAATAAATGATTGCTCAATTAAATTGAATTAAATATGAAACAAATATCAAAGAAGAATCAATATGATGTAAACAGAGGTTGATATAAAATTTGAAGCTGGAAGATACGTTAATGGTCATCAAGGCCAATGTTTCCAAGAGGCTAAAATACTGTAGATGTTAGATCTAGAGATGTAAATTTTGGGTGATCATAGGGACAGACACTAGATTAAAAAATAAGAGTGGTAATGACTGAGCATGAGATAAACTTACATTGGGTGCATGGAAAGACATCTTAATTTTTAAAGACAGGTGACCAAACACAATGAGAGGGAGGGAGAACTGAAATCTATCATTTATAGCAGAGAAGATTCAACATGAGAGGTGGAGTCACCTTGAATATCACTGTCATCTAAAACTGTTATACCTATATTATCCTCAGTTCTGAGCTTTCCTTGTCAGGCTATAATTTCTTTTGTTTTTATTGCTCCCCCTGTCTCAATTGTGCATCCTTACTGTCATCTCAAGTCCTTCTACCACCATCCTTATTGTTATCATCATCAGCACATGGCCCCTAAGCACATTCTTATGCAAGTTATTATAAGAAACATTGGGAATAAATAGTTAGGAAGCATGATCCTCACCATAAAGGGCTTGGAATCTAGTTCTAAAGATAGAATGTAGACACGATATGATCACGGATGGCTGGACCGACTGGGCAAAGTTTCATTCACCTTTCTCCTCATTTTCCCAGTTCATCATCCTTGCCATGGCCTAACTTTCCAACCTTTTCAGATTTTATAACAAGAACAACAACAACATGACAGCAATGACAATAATGATGGTGGTGATGGCAGTGGTTTCAGTAGTCATTATGATAATGATGATAACAATAACCTGGCGTTTATGAAACTCTTGAAGGTTTACAAAAAAGTTTATCAAATTTTAAATATCATTTAATCATTTAACTTGTTCCCATGAAGGGTCATTTATGTACCTTTTTCAATGATGACTTCATCAGAAGAAAAGTGTGAGTGAGAACTGGAAAGGTCAGATGGGTTAATTCTGATGGCGTCTTCCTATTCTGGCTAGGAATAAGGAGAAAGTCCTTGTTGGAATAAGGAGGGAAAACCAGTATGCAAAAATGCTACCTGGTTGGTAACGCTTAAAACTGATGACCCAATTCCACAAGATGGCATGTGTTCCTTTCTCCACAGATAGATAAAGAATTATTCAGCACTTCTTAATGCTAAGCAGTATGTTAAGCACCAGAGATAAAAATACGAGAAAGCAAGCTGGTCTCTGCCCTCCAGGAGATTACCTGGTAATAGGAAAAGACAATACATAAAGGGTGCTGGAAAGTTGGGGAGGGTGCAAGAAGAAGAATTCCCTCTGGGATATGGCCAGGAGACTTCAAAAAAGCAAGAGAAGGCAGAAAGTTCAGGTCTGGTATTTTGTATTCTTTCCGTTCACAACCACAGTGTCTCTGATCCTCAGTCTTTCCTCATTGCTCCATGATGATTCTTTTATTCTAGATGGATTAGCTCTCTATTATTCTCCTTCACAGCATCTGTTCTAATCCTTTTGGTCTCTCTTGAAGCTATGAGAGTCAATCCTACCTTTACTCCTCCCCTCAGCCTCACTTTTGATTTTCCTGAGAATCAAGGCCACTTATCATGAGCACTACCATTTCCGCTATTTAACACCTTAGTGCATTTCCCTATTTTCATGTATCTCTTTCTCCTTTACTTCCATCTATGCAGAAGAGATAATCCTTTTACTAGGTGCCTGGCATATAGCTCAAGCTTAATAAATGCTTTTTGACTGATCTCTTATGTCATCACCTTCTCTCTAACTACTCTCCTGAATTATTACAGTAGTCTACTAATTGATCTCCCTGCCTCAATTCTCTGGACCCTTTAATTCATCTTCCACACTGCTTCCAGAGTGTTTTCATAAAACACAGGCCTGATGATATCGGTCCCTACTCATAAACTCTGGTAGCTCTCTATTGCCTCAAAGATTAAAAAAAAAAATAGATTGCTCTGTTCAGCATTCAAAAATCATCACAGTCAAGCTCCAGTCAGTCTTTCGAGGTTCATGGTAGATCATTTTCCTCTACTTATTCTATCATAATGATACTTCCTTCCTTCCTATTCTTTGAACAAGACACTCTATCTGTGACCCCTAAGCATTTTTACAGGCTATCCCCTATGCCCAAATGCTCTCCCTCCTCATCTTTACTTCCTGGCTTCTTTCAAGTCTCAGCTAAAAATAAAGCAGCCTTTTTCAATCCCCCTTAATGCCAGTGCCTTCCTTCTGATGTCGTCTCCAAGATATCCTGTATATATCTTTTTTTTGTTGTTCATACTTGATTTCCTGTTGTCTTTCACCTTAGATGGTGATCTCTTTGAGAGAAGAGGCTATTTTTGCTTTTCTTTGTTTGCCCAGCACTTACCACAGTATCTGACACATAGTAAGTGCTTATAAGTGTTTGTTGACTTGATTGATTGATTATTTTTACCAAGGCAAAGAATGAATCCTTGATCCTATTGCTACTTGTTTCCTCTTAGAATTTCCACCTCTATCTTCCCTTCTATTCCTTTCATCTTCGGTCTTTCCCTATTAATAACTCCTTCCTCACTTGCTTGGATACAAGCTTAGCTCTTTTTACCCTTATAACTCAAAACCAATAAATAAAAAAAAATAAATTCACTTGTCTCTACCATTTCCTCAAGCTATTGACTTATAGTTCACCTACTTTTCACTACCAGATTCCTAGGAAAAAATATCTATACTGGCTGAATCCAGTTCCTCAATATTCCTAGATTCTGGCCATCTGGTTTATTACCCCAGTGTCAACTGAAAATACTGTCTCCAAGTTAAGCACTTTTTTTTCAGTTTTCATTCTTGAGACATTTTCCAGGTTTTCATCTTCCTTAAACTCTCTGTAAGTTTTAACACTGTAAACCATCCCTCATTCTCAATATCCTTTCCTTACTTTTGCTTCTGTGGTACTATACTGTCTTGGTTTTCATTCTACTTATCTTATTGTTCCTTATTGGACTTCTTTGCTATGTCATCATATATATATATATATTTTTTTTTTTTACCACTCAGCCTTACCATGGATTCTTGACCTTAAGGCTCTTTTATTCCTTCCTTCCTTCCTTCCTTCCTTCCTTCCTTCCTTCCTTCCTTCCTTCCTTCCTTCCTTCCTTCTCTCTTTCTCTCTCTCTCTCTCTTTCTTCCTTTCTCTTTCTCCTTCTCCCTCCATGAGTTCAGCTATGATCTATGATCCCTATGTAGAGGATTCTTACATCCAATCATCATCTATATTCTGAGTTCCTGGCCTATATCACTAATTGCCTCTTGGGCATTTTCACCTGGATGAAGATCACCAATATCTCATACTCTTCATATCTAAAATGAGCTAATCATCTCCCCTCACCATTGCCTCAGAAAAGCTTCATCTCTTCTATTTTCTCATAAAAAGAACCACTATCCTACTCCATATGGTTTGTAATCTAAAAGTCATCCTCAATTCTTATCTCCTTCTTCCTTTCATCCCCTCCACATGCACAAATCACATGCAAAGTCCAAATGATTTTACCTCCACAACATCTCTTGTATTCATCCACTTCTCTCTGATTACATGGACCTTACTATAATTCAGGATCTCATCTCATGCCTGAATTATTACAAAGTTTCATAATTATTTTTCCTACTCTCAGTATTTCCTTCTTTTTAATACACCTTCTATAGAACTGTCAAAATAATTTTCTATGGTATAGCTCTGACTATATCACTCCCTTACAAAACTGCCAAGGGTTCCATTAGTAAGACATTTAAGGCTTTCTACAATCTGGCCCCAATCTATTTTTCCAGCTTTATTTCACATTATATACACATTCTATGTTCGAACCAAACTGCCTACATGTTGTAAGAGCTTAATGTTTTTTTCCCATTAATTCAATTAGCTGTTCATTAACTTGATATTTTGTACCTGCTCTCTCTATCTCTACACAATCCATACACAATTCTGAAATGCAACTCTTCCCCCCATCCTTAGTCCCAATTCTTAGAATCATTGTCAGTTTAAGGCTCAACTAAGACATGAGCCCCTTCATGAAGCCTTTGCTGATAGCCCTAGTTGACATTGTTCTCTAAATCCTCAATATACCTTGCATAGTGAGCAACCTGTAAAACCTTACTAGTGTGGGATTATGTCAAAGATGGTGTTGAAGTTATATGTAGTTTTAAAAACATAAATAAAAGGGATGGTCACTTAATGAGAACTCTGGAAAACCAGAAGAGCTCATTTGCTAGAAATAACCTGGTGTAGCAGAAAGAAGACTTGCTCTAGTGTTGCAAGACCCGGGTTGAAATTCTACCACTCATACTTTCTATGTGACCTTCAACAAGTTATTTCATGTACCTTGGACATGATTTCCATTTGTGTTAAAAAAGATAGGCTTGGACTAGATTGCCTTTGAGTTTCCTTCCTGTTCTAGATCTATTATCCTGTGACTGGCTTGTATCCATTTGATCAATTGATCAGCAAGTATTTATTTAGTACCTATTATATGCTGGGAAGATAAAGACAAAATATAGTCCCTGCCCTCAAAGAGCTCACATTCTATTAGAGTAAATTACGTATACAAATGTGTGTGTATATGTGTGTGTATGCACATATATTTGATATATTTATATGTGCACATACATACGTGTATGTATATACACATACATATACATACACACACACACATGAGTCCAATGGACTCATACTATTATATGAATAGTATAATAGTATAAGTAATAATTTAGTGTTATATACATACATAAGGTTTTATATGTATGTATATGCATGTGTATATGTGTGTATATATATCTACATATAAAATACTGTATGCATCTACAATGTGTGCATAGATTTATTGTGTGTATGTATTTATACATACATATATACATATGTATGTGTTACATATTCTTATGTATAATCATAATTACCTTGTATTTACCATATATATTTATTATATGTATACATATATTTAGTAAAAAAATCAAGGTAATTTCAGTGGGAAGGAATTAATGGTATGAGAGGATCAGAAAATCTCTCACATAGTAAGTGAAGCTCCACTGAAGCTTTGATATCTAGAGAACATGAGAAAGTTTGCTCAAACATTAAATGGAGTTATGTGGCATATTAATGGAAAGAGAAGGATGGAAAAGAATTCCCCTGGATGGTCAGACAGACATGGTTCACTTGTGATCTGTATCACTAGAGGGAGTACCGTTATCAATGAGATCCCAGATCAGCAAAATATTCAGGATCTTAGGTGTTTACATGCTGCATTGCCTTGTAGAGGATAAATTCTTTAAAGACTTGCCTTGCCAACAGTATACATTTCATGAAAGTTTTTTTTTTCTAATTTGTTGAGTATAACTTATATAGTTGATTGCCTTTTCCACATATGCACAAGAGATGCTACCTCTAGGGCAAAGGGAATATGATATTTTCTCTAAAGCTAGACCTTGCTAAAATGAGATTTTGCCTGGAGGAAGAGCTTTACCCTAAAGTCCTTCCTCACTAAGAAGGAGCTCTTACAAAAGAGTACAAACATTGGGAGAGCCAAATAGATGTTCTAAGCTGTTCTGTCAGATTTCTAAGGCAAATGCCTCCCTGAACATATATTAAAATGATCAATACAAGCTTTCTGTTGTTGTGTTGCAGTTATATCTTACACTTTTAGGGGCTGCTAGGTAGCGCAGTGGATAGAGCACTGGCCCTGAAGTCAGGAGGACCTGAGTTCAAATCCAGCCTCAGACCAAACACTTATCATGTACTAGCTGTGTGACACTGGGGAAGTCACTTAACCTCAATTGCCTAAAAAAAAATTTTTAAAAATATATTACACTTTCATTTTTCAAAGCACTTTAAAAATCCCATCCATTTCATGTACTTGTAACAAATGTGATGGAGACATAAAGAGAGTAAGCATGTGCTTTAGATAAGAGAGTTCATAGATCTGTAGGGTGTGAGCTATATTGCCCATGCAGGTCAGGTGTGTCCACATGGATCTATCTAAATGTGTCTCACAATGAGGTAAATTGATAACTGTAGAGTCCTCTCTTTCCACTTCCTCCAAGTGAGATTTGATTCCTACCGGGGGCAGGAGATTGAGACCATAAGGCTGGGCACTCTACTCTCCTCATAGAGGAGGGAACTGGGCTAGTTCTCTCTGTCTCTCTCTCTCTCTCCATATACATACATGCATAGTATATGCATACATATGTATATATACCCACACATACATATACATGCATATATATTTATGTGTATGTACACATACATGCATTGAACAACTAAATATTGTTAGTTTAGGGAAAATATTTTTTACATTCTTGTTATGCTCCTAATTGCTATCCCTTAATGGGGAAAGAGTGTCCAAACATTACATATCCAAGGCTTGATTCTTCCCACCAAACACCATTTACATAAATACTACATGTAGTGAATAACAAAAGTTAAGCAAATGAGAATATACCAAACAATACATTAAGTGAATGAGCTCTCCCACTGGAAATAAGATATCTCAGCTCAATTGAGAGAGTCCTCACCCAAGGAGAAATTCCTGAAGTTTCTAGCATGGTGAGGTGAGGATAGGGATATGATTAAGATACTAGCCCCGATACATTTTGGTTTCCTGAAAGAGTATTTATTTCCCTTCCAGGACCTTTCCCTGAAGAGAATCTGGAAGCCAACGAAACAAAACAAAAATGCTCACCAACTCTACCCCTCACACAGGCTTGATGATAGTCTTACGCAAATGGGCTTTACCTGGTGTTTATGAATTATATTGAGGCCCTTGGAGGTTGAATGACTTGCCTAAAGTCATTCAGGTAAGCAAGTGTCAGAGGTGGTATTTGAAAGATTAAAAAAAGAAAACCAAAACAAATTCTTTATAATCTACAATGCTGGGTCAAATGAATAAAATAAAATTGCAGATTAAAAAAAATTATACCTTTGTGGGCAGCCATGACTATATAGCAATTCATTTGAAAAAGACCCGGGGGAGTTTAGTAAACTAAATCAATGAGCCAATGTAGCATGGCAACCAAAAAAAAAAAAAAACCAAGCAAAACCCAACAAAAAAGCCCCAAAAACCTACTTTTTTTTTGTATATCATCTTTGATTTTATTTAGGAGGTTGAAACTGCAGATTTTCACCATTAATATAGGAAAAGTAGTCATAATAAACAAAAAAAAAAATCAAAACCAAACATGATACTAGGTTGTCCCCTTGTCTGGAATGAGTTCCCTCCTCATCTGAGCCCCTTCCCTTCATTCAAGGCTCAGCTCAGGGGCCACCCCCTGATCACTTTCACTATTACTTGGAAATATCTTTGAAATTATCTGTTTCTATGTTGTATCTTCCCCACTTTCCCCCAATAGGAGAAGGAAAGAATCTTTTTTCCCCCCATTTAATAGTATTTTATTATTTTCAAGTACATATAAAGATAGTTTTAAACATTCATTTTTATAAGATTTTGTTTTTTTTTTATTTTAAAAATTTTAAAAATATTTTTTGGTTTTTTTTAAATTTATTTATTTTTAGTTCTCAACATTCACTTCCCCAAGATTTTGAGTTCCAAATTTTCTCCCCACCTCATCCCTCACCCCATCTCAAGATGGCATTCATTCTGTATACCCCTTCCCCTAATCTTCCCTCCCTTCTATCTCTCCTCCCCTCTCTTATCCCCTATCCCTTCTATTTTCCTGTAGGGCAGGATACATGTCAATACCCTATTTCTTGTATTTCTAATTTCCCAGTTGCATGTGAAAACAGTTTTAAAAAAACATTTTTAACATGTGTTTTTAAAACTTTGGGTTACAAATTTTCTCCCTTCCTCCCTCCCCACCCACCCTCATTGAAAAGGCAAGCAACTTGATACAGGTTATACATGTGTAGGCAAGTAAAACACTTCCATAGTAGACATGTTGTGAAAAACTAAGTGTATTTCCCTTCATCCTATCCCACTCCCCCATTTATTCTATTCTCTCTTTTCATCCTGTCCCTCCTCAAAGTGTTTGCTTCTGATTATCCCCTCCCCCAATCTGACCTCACCTCTATCCATCCCCCTGTTCTCTTGTCCTCTTTCTGCCTTATTTTCCTGTAGGGTAAGATAGATTTCCATATCCAATTGTGTATGTTATTCCCTCCTTAAGCCAAATCCTATGAGAATAAGATTCACTCATTCCCTCTCACCTTCCCCCATTTCCCCTCCACTGTAAAAGCCTTTTCTTGTCTGTTTCATGTGAGATAATTTACCCCATTCTACCTCTCCCTTTCTCCTTCTCCCAGAATAATCCTCCCTCATACCTTAATTTTATTTTCCAGGTATCACCCCTTCATCTTCAACTCACCCTGTGCCATCTATCTATCTATCTATCCATCTATCTATCTATCTACATACATATAATTTTTTCCCTCCAACTACCCTAATACTGACAAAGGACTCAAGAGTTACAAATATCTTTCCATGCAAGAATGTAAACAGTTTAACCTTAATTAAGTCTCTTACGATTTCTCTTTCCTGTTTACCTCTTCATGTTTCACTTGAGTCTTGTATTTGGAAGTCAAATTTTCTATTCAGCTTTGGCCTTTTCATCAAGAATGCTTAAAAGTCCCTTATTTCACTGAATGGCCATTTTTTCCCTAAAGGATTATACTCAGTTTTGCTGGGTAGGTGATTCTGTGTTGTAATCCCATCTCCTTGGCCCTCTGGAATATTATATTCCATGCCCTGTGATACCTTAATGTAGAAGCTGCTAAATCTTGTATTATCCTGATTGTGTTTCCACAATATTTGAATTGTTTCTTTCTGGCTGCTTGTAATATTTTCTCCTTGACCTGGATACTCTGGAATTTGGCTACAATATTCCTAGAAGTTTTCTTTGGGGATCTCTTTCAGGAGGTGATCGATAGATTCTTTCCATTTCTATTTTGCCCTCTGGTTCTAAAGTATCAGAGTAGTTTTCTTGATAATTTCTTGAAAGATGATGCCTAGGCTCTTTTTTTGATCATGGCTTTCAGATAGTCCAATAATTTTTAAAATCTCTCTCCTGGATCTATTTTCCAGGTCAGTTGTTTTTCCAATGAGATATTTCATATTCTCTTCTATTTTTTCATTCTTTTGGATTTGTTTTACAAGGCCTTGATTGTCATAAAGTCACTAGCTTCTAATTGCTCCATTCTAATTTTCAAGGAAGTATTTTCTTCAGTAAGTTTTTGGACTTCCTTTTCCATTTGGCCAATTTTGCTTTTTAGGGAATTCTTCTCCTCATTAGCTTTTTGGATCTCTTTTGCCATTTGGGTTAGGCTATTTTTTAAGGTGTTATTTTCTTTAGTATTTTTTGGGTCTCCTTTAGCAAGCTGTTGACTTGTTTTTCATGATTTTCTTGCATCACTCTCAGTTTTTCCTTTACTTCTCTTACTTGCTTCTCAAAATCCTTTTTTGAGCTCTTCCATGACCTGGGAAGACTTTGGGCAATTCACATTTTTCTTGGAGGCTTTGGAGGTAGGAGCTTTGACTTTGTTGTCTTCTTCTGGTTGTATGTTTTGATCTTCTTTGTCATCAAAGTAAGATTCTATAGTATGACCCTTTTTGTGCTGCTTGCTCATTATCCCAGCCAATTACTTGAGTTATAAACTCTTTGTTAGAGTAGGGGTCTGTTACGAGTGTGGAGAACGTACTGTCCCAAGCTGTGGGGGTTTTGTGCAGTTGTTTTCAGAGATACTTCTAGGGACCTGTAAATTTTCAGTTCTTCCAAGGTGCTATGATCAAGGGTGAGGTGTTTACTTCTTTCCTGGCCTGTGTTATGGTGTATGAGTGGTCTGTAAGCACTCTTTTCTGTCTTGGAACCATGAGGAGGATTTCCTCTCCACAGCCACTACAAGCTCCACTATGCCAGCGCTCCTCCTCACCCCAGGACCTCCACCCAGAACTGTGACCCAGATGCAAGCACGGGCAAAGCAAGAGAATCCTGCACCAGCAAAGAGATCTCTGCAGTCTGCCTCTGATCAGCCACTTGATTCCCCCCTCAGTCTGTGGGCTGGAAGCTCTGGAAGTAGCCACTACCCCAGGCCAGGCTTGGGGGCTGGAGACGAAACTGCCATGCTTCTCTCTCTCCCTGCAGACACAGACTTTTCCACTGACCTTCTAAGTTCTTTGGTGTTTGTGGATTGAGAGTTCTGGAAACTTCCACAGCTGCCTGTGATTCATTCCTCTGAGGCCTGCTCCAGGTTGGCTGAGGCCTGCGCGCCCACACCTAACTACATTCCTCTCCCAGCCCGGTGTAATAGATCTTTCTGATCAAACATCCAGGTTGTCTTGGGCTGGAAATTTGTTTCACTCTGTCTTTTTGTGGGTTCTGCTGCTTTAAAATTTGTTTAGAGACATTTTTATAGGTATTTGGAGGGGTTTGGGGGAAAGCTCAAGCAAGTCACTGCTTTTATTCCACCATCTTGGCTCTGCCCTACAAGACTTTCATTTTAGGCTGCTTTAGTAAAAGAATTGTTTCCAGAACAAATAAGATGATAGTAACTTTACTCTGTCTTGGTCAGACCATATAAGTCATACTGTCATCATTTCTGGGCAGAAATTCTTTTGGAGGCACTATTTTAGGAGGGATTGTGTTCAGTCCAATTAAAAAAACTTGGTTTATATTGAAAAAGAGAAAATTTGTGGGTGAGAGCTGCCTGATTATTGTTTCCAAATATTGACAGGGCTAGCATGGAATAAACTTGGAAGAGAGATTAAATTTATTTTGTATTTTTCACACACATGCAGATAAGTATCTGTATTTAACTATCTAGAAGGGATCTTAGGGGTCATGTAGTTCAGCCACTTCATTTTACAGATGAGGAAACTGAATTCTAGAGAGGTTAGGTGAATTGCCCAAAGTCACACAGGCAGTAAATGATGTGAGAGAGCTGGGAATTGTACTCTGGTCCTTTGACATCAAATTCAGTACTCTTGCACCATCTTAGGATCATATGAAGGGTAACTTTCAGAACAAGATGATTTTGAGTCAATATAGGAAAAAGGGTTTTTGTTTTTGTTTTTGTAAATAGAGGAATGGATGCTTTTATGAAGTGTTGAGTTCCCCATCACTATGAGATGTTCAAGCAAAGAATGGAAGAACACTGGTTAGAAATTTTGTAAGGGATCATTCTTACTTCATGTAGGGGTTGCATTAGAAGATCTCTAAAGCCCCTTCCAAATCTGAAATTTTTTGAAGAGCCAGGGACTCAAACAACTGGCACTTCAAGACCTGCCTGCCAGAGGCTGTTGTTCCCCTTACCCTCACAGATAACATTACTTCTGCCAGGTGAAAAAAGAGATAGAAGCAACACTAGTGGTTAGAACTAAATCAGACTATTTTTCAATTTCTTGTGACTCCCAAATCCCTTTGGAATCATAATGACTCACAAAGAATTAAGCCATTTTCCTCCACAGGGTCTCAGTGTTGTATTTCATTGAATGTACTGAGTTAACACAGCCCTTGAACAAACTGAAATGGCTCATGGTGCTTAGTTTTAGGACCAGGCCCATTAAATCACCAATTGCTGCTGTGGATTTGACTGATCAACAAAGCAGTGTTTTACTGAGCCAGCGAATCTGCCATCTGGTTCATTGTTCAGATTTTGGATATGTATTTTTTAAGCATCTTGTACTGAAGCATGGGGAGGGGTGAGGAGAAGGATTGGGTATGTAGAAAATTCCTTTTGAACCTTCTTATGTTTCCTCAACACTAACTTCTTTCCATTCTATTGACCTCTCCTAGAAAAGAGAACAAGAAATTGATCAATAAATTAAATGCACCATAAACAAAGTGAGTTGCTCAGAATAGTCTTCTTGTCAAATGCAGCATTTGTCTAGCCAACCCCAGATGCTGTGTTTAGGGCTGGCAACTGAGATTTATAGGTGAGGCAACATGGTGAGAAAACAGCAAGAGGCAGAATAGTATAGCAGAACATAGGCTAAGTATGCAGTCAGGATACCTGGGCCCAAATCTTGTCTCTGATATTTACTAGCTTTAGGAAAGACATTTAATTTCTCTAGACCTCAGCTTCCTTATTTGTAAAATTAAAACTGTGATAGTTTTTCTCCCTAACTCATAGGGTTAGTGGAAGAAAAGGTCTTGGTAAATCTTAAATCACTGTGGAAATAGGAGTAGAAACAGTGGGTGGACAATGTAAAGAGGCAAGTGTAGGCACGATATAAAGGATATTCTTAGGCTCAAAGATCACTGCAGATAGTAACTGCAGCCATGAAATAAAGTCACTTGCTTCTTGGAAGAAAAGGTATGGCAAATCTGGACAGCACACTAAAAAGCAGAGATATCACCTTGTTGACAAAGGTCCATATAACCAAAGATATTGTTTTTCCAGTAGCAAGGTATTGATGCATTCGAATTGTGATGCTGGAGATCAAATTAGTCAATAGTTAAAGAAATTAACTCTGACTATTCACTGCAAGGTCAAATATTGAGCTGAAGCTTAAATATTTTGGCCACATAATGAGAAGATGAGACTCATTGGAAAAGACCTTGATGTTGTGAAAGATTGAAGGCAAGAGGAAAAGTGAACAGTAGAGAATGAGATAGATAGTTGGTGTCCTGGAAATAAAGAATATGCACTTGGACAGATTTCAAGAGATAGTGAAAGATAGAAGGGCCTGGTGTGCTATGGTCCATAGGGTCACAAAGAGTTTGATATATGACTGAACAACTGAAAAACAACAAAGGACGTGCTTCCAAATCCCTAGAAACGAAATTGTAGGAGACTGGATGACCACCTTTTAGGTGAGCAGTACACAAGATTCTTGTTCAGAAATAGATTGGACAAAGTTCAATTGCAACATGGAGATTCTATTCAAAGTTTTGCTATAATAAAATTTAGGTGGGATATGATAACTGTTTTCAAATACTCACAAGGCCATCATGTAAAAGAGGAATTCAATTAATTCTATTTGTCTCTTGAGAGTATAACTAGGAAAAATGAGGAAAGAGAAATAGATTTCAACTCCATGCAAGGAAAACTTAAATGGAACAACCACTTCCAAATATTTTGAGCTCTCCAAAAATGGAATTGGTTAACTCAGGAGGTAAACCTAGGAGTCACTTTTTATTTCCTTTTTCTTTGGGAGGGGACAGGAGTGAGTCAAGAAAGGAGAGAGTGCAAACCTATGATTTAATCCTTTGGGAACTTCTAGTGTGTAAATTCCCTCCATTGATACAGATCAAGCTCATAGTCACATATCTTGTTTGTCTCAGAAGGAGGGATTGAACCCAGGGCTTCCTGAGTCCAAGACTAAGAACAATTCTATGCTCTACACCATGTTGCCTGGTAGGAAGTAGAGTATCATAAAAATATAGTACATTAAAGCTGGAAGGGATATTAGACATCATTTGATATAATCCCTTCATTGTGCAGAGGAAGTAACTGAAGCCCAAAGGATGAAATGATTTGTCTAAGATTCTATAGATGATGACAGTGATTCTGATATCAAGGCCTAGGATTTCTTTCTTTCTTTTCTTTCTTTCTTTCTTTCTTTCCTTCTTTCTTTCTTTTCTTTTTTTCTTTCTTTCTTTCCTTCTTTCTTCTTTTCTTTCTTTTTTCTTCCTTTCCTTCCTTTCTTCCTTCCTTCCTTCCTTCCTTCCTTCCTTCCTCCCTCCCTCCTTCTCTCTCTCTCTCTCTTTCTTCCTTCCTTCCTTTCTTTCTTCTAACATTTTTATTGGAGTTCTGTTGTGAATCCATAGTTTTAGGTAAGTGGGTGCCAAGAGCCTTCAGGGGGTTTGGCTTTGAGTTCCATTGATTGTCTTTCTAGCCCAAGAACCTTGTTTTCACAGTCCAGATGGTAGACTTGGCAAAAGGGAGGTGTCAGAAATCATGTAGTGAAGGCAGAATGGAAGATAGGAAGGCTGAGCTCAATATAGAGCAAGTCAGCTTGTTGTATCTACTCTTTGCAGTCTTTTCTCCCTCATTTTTTTTAAGTCTAAATGAGCAGACTGTAAAATCAAGTGACCAGTATCATCCTAGTTCCATTCTCTACCTACCTCATAATGCAGCTAAAGCGTGATATACCTTCTCTAAGTACAATAACCAAAATTAAAGTAATTATGATGATCCCTTCTGCAAATAACATGCAATGTGGTGAAGTGAAAAGATTTAGGCGTCAAGGGTCCTGGGTTCTAGGGGCAGCTAGATGGCACAGTGGATAGAGCATCAGCCCTGGAGTCAGAAGGACCTGAGTTCAAATGGCCTCAGACACGTGATACTAACTAGCTGTGTGACCCTGGGCAAGTCACTTAACCCCATTGCCCAGCAACAACAAAAAAAGAGTCCTGGGTTCTATTCCCAGCTCTGTAACTGTCTTTACTTTTACTTCCTGCCTAAACTTAGGTGAGTCACTTCTTTTTGGACCTGACTGTTCTCATTTGTGAAAGTAAGAGTAGGGCCAGATGATCTGTAAGATCCTTTCCATATCTAAAATGTTTTGATCCTATAATGTGCATTTGTAAGTAGAGGCAAACTGGAAACCTGAATGGATTTTGGAGAATACATATGATGCAGTTACTAGGTATGTTAACAACGACAACAACAACAACAATAGTAATATAATAATAATAGTAATAATAGCTGGCATTTATGTAGTGATTTAAGGTTTGCACAGAACTTTGCATATATTATTTCATCTGATCCTCACAACAACCCTGGGAGGTAGGTGCAATTATTATCCCCATTTTACAGATGAGAAAAACCAAGGCAGACAATGATGAAGTGACTTATCCAGGGTAATGTATCATACAACTAGTATTGTTTGAGGTTGGATTTGAATGCAGATTTTCCTGACTCCATTCTCTGCATCATTTAGATCCTTGCAGTGAGATGCATCCTAAGGCAAGAGTGAATTGTTTCATAATTATTAATTTAGCATAGCTGTAATTATTGTGCACATTTGCTATTACTAATAGTATGAATATGTCAGCATTATTTCTGAATTAATAATTATAATGTTGGCTGACATATGATCCTTTGTTACTATTTATAGTCTTAAAGCTTAAAGTTTGTCCTGTACTTTACATGCATACTTTTTATTTCTGTATAGTCAGTGACTGAAAAGAGGGTTCCACTGGGAAAATCATTGCATAAGGGAGAGAAAGCTGAACTTGGAATTGGAAAACCTTGGTTCTGTTCCAGTCTCTGGCCTTCCAAGCCATATGAGCTCTCATATATCCTATCCTTTCTTCAACATAACATGAAACTCATTACAATTGTAAGGTTATGAATTATAGGTATTGTTATCCTCATTTTACAAATGGAGAAAGACTGGCCTGTGGTCACACAGTTGCGAAGTTTAAGAGGCAGGTTTTCAACCTAAGTCATCCTAAGTTGTCCAGATTTGTTGGGGGAAGGGAAGTTCTTACTCTGTTGGTAAATCAATTCTACTGTCCCCCTTCTACTTGTGGAAAATGCTATAGAATATGACTACTACTTTATTATTCATAAACACAATTATAATGTGTTATTCATTATAAGTGACTAATACAAGTAATCACACCTTAATTTATAACACTTGTAATGTTTCAATGCATTTTCACATCTATTATTTCATTGTAGTCCCACAATAACATGGTGAGGTAGGTAGAACAATTGCTTTATTCTTATTTGACAGATGAAGAAACTGGGGCCTAGAAAGCCTAACTGACTTATCCAACGTCACACAGTTAGTGATTAGCAAAGCTAGGACTAGAATCCCTATCTTCAGCGTCTCAGCCTCAACTCTTTTCTCATCTCAAGGATTGCGCTTTTGTACTCTTACCTCTATGCTCTCATCTTTTTCTCCCACTTTCTTTTTATTATCTCCCTTGTCTTCCCTAGCCCTCATCTCCTACACCCCACCCCAAGAACATATGAGCATTGCATAGCGGAATGAACATTTAATCTCCAGTCAGACACTTGGGCTCTAATCTTAGCTTTGCTACTTCTTATCTGTGGAAGGTGCAAGTCACATAACTTCTCTGGGCCTCAGTTTCTTCACTGATAAAATTATTCCAGAGACTATTTTTCAGAATGATAAAGTTAACATCTATATAGCTTTCATACACACACACACACACAAATATATATATATATATGCATACATACCCACATACATATGATCCCTTACATATACATGAGATCTAATCATAGTTATCATTTGCCCACAGTTTTAAATAGATTTCAAGGATATACATGTTCCATCAATAGACAATTTTTCTATAGCAGAAAGAAAACTATCTCCCCATGATATATATATATATATATATATATATATATACACACACACACACATATATATGTCAGTAACAGAGGCACATAAAGGCAATTAATGTGAAAAACTGAATATTCTCCCATTTGTTTTTTGCATTATACACACTATGGCCCCAATTCTCCACACAAGCCATCAGCAAGCTGCTTCTTATTTAAGCACAAAAGACCCAGACAAGAAGCGGGTCTGGGGTTGGGGGGCGGGGCGGGGTGTGATTCTGTCTTGACATAGTTTTCCTCTGGTATGTGAAGTCCTGGTTTCATTTCTACCCAGGTGCATGGGCACGCTTCAAGGCTATGATAATATTGGAATTGGGTGGCTGGTATATTAGTCCAGCCATAATAAATCAAGCTCTTCTTTGACGTTCTTTGACTTGGAGTAAGATTTAACTATCTCAGGATTCAGATGGGAACTACAATGGTGAGGAGAAGAGAAGTGACAGCTTAGAGCTTCTTCAAGGACATGCCTGCATGTCAATTAATCTCCTGGAAGGTCAACCTCTAAGAACGATGCAACGTCTTCAGAATTTTGACAGCATGGCTGCCCTTTGGGGCCCAAAAGGAATTTCTAGCAAATATTTAATCATACTACTCAGAATGGGACTGGTTTCAGGAATTTATTAGGAGGGATTTGGGTTTTAAAATACTTTCTTCTTCTTTTTTTTTTTACTTCTTTTTTATTTCTGGATAGTCAGTGTCTAAAAAGAGAGTTGAATTAGGAGAATACATTGAACTTAAAAGTTGGAAGACCTAATAATAATAATAATAGTTATTATTTATATAGGATATACTATGTGATTAGCAGAGCTACTGTGCTAAAAAAAAAAAAACCTTTACAAATATCTCATTTAAACCTCATGACAACCCTGCAAAGTAGGTGCTATCATCATCATCATCATCATCATCATCATCATCATCATCATC
>NW_020954751.1:2695048-2841204 GCF_900497805.2 Vombatus ursinus
GGAAATCCAGTCCTAGCTGCCCTCCACACAACAGAAATGTTTTAGAACTGGACATAGAAGGTTTCCCATGACAGTAGAATAAAAATCTAGAGGAAGAAAGAAATGTTATGGGCTAAGCAGTATGGTTGGGAAACAACCATGTGATCAAACTTCACCAGACTGAGGCCCAGTGTTCCTGAGTGGAGTTGAAAGTAACAGAATTTTAAGCTAAAATGTATCAGTCGGACACAAGCGCGAGACTGCTTGGATCTACTCTGGCTTCTGTTAAGTCATGTGAAGGAATCTTTTCCCCCTTCAGAAACCAGCATTTATTAAGCACCTGTAATAATAGCTAGCATGTATATAACATTTTAAAGTTTGTAAAGTCTGTTACAAATATTATCTTATTTTATCCTCACAACAATCCTGAGAAGTAAGTGCTATTATTAGCCCCATTTTACAAATGAGAAAATTGAAGCAAACAGGTTGAATGACTTACCCAGGGTTACATAGTAAATGTCTGAGGCTGGATTTGAAATACCCTCTTACTGACTCTCATTCTAGTGCTCAGTCTACTATGCTGCCTGAATGCCTCTATGTGCATGAGGATACAAAAAAGGCAAAAACACAGTCCCTGTAGTCAAAGAACTAACAGTCTAATGGGAAAGACAACATGCAAACAACATATGTGCAGAATAAATTGGGCATAGTCTCAGAAGGAAGGCATTAAGATTAAGGAGGACTGGATTAAGGAGGCTTCTTTCAGAAGACAGGACTTTAGCTGAGGCTTGAAGCCAGGGAAGCCAGGAGGGGGAGAACAGGAGGGAGAGAGATCCTGGCATGGTGTATAGCCAGTTAGTATACTAATTATACTCAGTCTACTAAAAGGAGGGCTGGAAATGTGAAAATGGGCAACAGAAGGCAAAAAGTTTAATCAGCAGAAAGACTAATCACGGACATAAGTAAGATATATTTAGTTATGCTTCAATAGATGCAAAGTCTCACTGATAGGGATTCTCCTTCCTATGACTCAAACGAGCATTTATTAGCGACCTACTAAGTAGCAGGCACTGTGCTAAATCTGAGTTGAAAGGGCAAAACAACCTTTGAGGAATGTACATTCTATTAGCTGAGAAATATACTCAAAAATATTCATAAAATACAAACAAAATAACTGCAAAATGAATACAAGGTAGTTCTAGAAGTTGGGGTTCTGAGGATAGTGGGAAAGGCCTCAGATAGGAAGTAGAATTTGAAACAATCTTTTAAGGAAACTAGGGATTCTGAAAGGTGGCGATGAGGAGGAACTGAATTCCAGGTACTGGGAAAAGCCACAGCAAAGATAAAGAGAAAGATGAAATGGTGGGTCTGAACACAGGATGAAGAAAAGTAGTCTATAAATAAGGCCGAAAAGGCAGGTTGGAGCCAAGGTGGGAAGGGCTTTAAATGTTATACAGATGAGTTTGTATTTAGATCTGAAAGGTAACAGGTAATCACTGGTGTTTAATGAACAAGGGAGTGGCATCATCAGACCTGTTTATTTTTTTGTTTGTTTTTGGTTTTTTTTAGGAATGTTGCTTTTGCAGTGATGCAAAGGATAGATTGGCATAGACTTGAGGCAGATAAGCATCTAAGCCTTCTTTTTTGCTGTTGTTCTTGAACATGTCTTCCCATAAATCTTCCAAACATGATCCTCCCAAAATATGGTTTTCTCCTAGGTGAAATAAGATCACAGTTTGAGAGATGACAGGAACCTCAGAAATCATCTAGTACAAATTCCTCATTTTTACAGTTGAGGCAAGCGATGCCTAAGAAACAAACAAACAAACAAACAAAAAAAAGATTTGCCCAATATCATCCAGGATGTAAATGGCAGTGGAAAGATTTGAACACAAATCCTTTGGGTTCCGTGCTTTCTCCAATATACTACATTGCCATTCCATGGGTGATAGGGCAGCACTAGCATTGTCCATTTTTCATTCTTTAGTCTTGTTATGTGACCAGCCCACATCCTCTTCTGACTCAAACTTCCTTTAGATTTTGATTTTATCATGGGCAAAAGGTAAAAACCAGAGAGGAAAGAACCCTTTAGATAACCAAATTCTGCTTGTAAAGACAGAATTCTTTGCTTGTGAAAAGCTATATTACCAAATTTAAAATCATGTATTAGAAAACTACATTGTTTTCATACCTAAGTGAAACATCGGAAAAGGTAGGTTCTATTTAAATACTGTCCAGGCAACTGCTAAAGCGTGTTTTGCCATCTCCTCTTGCATGTTGAGTTGCTGCTGATATTTTCACTGAACAGAGGAAAGAGAAACAGGCTATGGGTAGGAATATGGCCAGAGATGAAATTACCATAGTCTTCTTTCCTCTGAGAGTGAAGAGGTCTAGAGGTTTGGGGGCACTCCTAGATGCACAGAGGCACCCCAAGATCGTGGCACCGGGCCCTGCCTGAAAGAATTCAACTCAAATCTTCTTCCAGCCAGAGAAAAAGTTTATTAGAGATAAAACATATAAGCCAGACTCCCAAGGAACCGGAACATTAGTAACGCTTGTAGGAACGAGCGGGCATGAGAGTCTCAGCATTTTGGGCATGAGAAAATCTCAGCGTCTGATTGGGGGCTAAAGTGGATCGTTTATACACTAAAGTAACTTTGGGTGGCCAGAGGAGGGGGAGAGGTGGTTGGGAAAAAGGGTCTAGGTGAGAATTCCGTATGGAAGGTCTGAGAGATTGTACAGACAATGGGAATAGATAATGAAGGGAACTGGAAGGAGAAAGTTTGCTTTCAAAGGAAGATAAGGAGAGTAGATAAGGAACCTAAATGTTTAAGGTTTTTCTGAGACCCATAGACAAATGGGAGCCAGGTTCCTTTTAGGGCTAGGGGCAAAGGTGCATCTGAATAAGATCAAAAGGCAGGGCTAAGGCTTTCAAAGGGAAATAAAGACAGTCTATAAGGCATCTAAAAGTTTAAAGATTTTCAACAAATGGGAGCCAAATTCCTTTTGGCGAAAAGGGGCAAAGGTCTTGGCTTCTGAAACTGAATGATGCCCTGTCAAGAGTAGCCCATCATGTGCTTTGTGTTTGCAAATAGACCTGGGCTTTAGTACTGTCTTTGCTGCCTATTAGCTGTAATACTACTGAAAAAAATTATCAAACTTTTCTCAACCTCGGTTTTTTATCTCTAAAATGCTAACTTTCATTGTTTAGTTATTTTTCAGTTGTGGCCAACTCTTTGTGACCCTATTTGGGGTTTTCTTGACAAAAATACTAAAATGGTTTGCCATTTTCTTCTCCAGCTCATTTTTCAAATGAGGAAACTGAGGTAAACAGGGTTAAATGATTTACTAGCACTTGCTAGTAAGTGTCTGAGGCTGAATTTAAACTCAGATCCTCTGTCTCCAGCCCTGGCACTCTATTTACTGTGTCACCTAGCTGCCCTGAATGGTAACTAGTGTGTACCTAAATCACAGGTCTTGTGTGAGAGAAGTGTTTTGTGAAGCACAGAATCTCAGAACTGAAAGTGCCTGAGATGTATGTCATTACCTTCAATTGACCAACATTCCATTTATTCATCCTCAACAGTCATCCATTGGTGGAGTAAAGACCTCCAGTGAAGGGGAACTCACTCCAAGAAGAAACTCCGACCATTAGGGGACAGTTCTTATTGTTATATTTTCTCCCCTTACATCTAGTCAAAATCTGACTCCCTGTAATTTCCTTTTGCCCATTACTCCTAATTCTATTCCTGTACAAAGCAGGAA
The DNA here is from genome assembly GCF_900497805.2 of Vombatus ursinus. Lineage (NCBI taxonomy): Eukaryota > Metazoa > Chordata > Mammalia > Diprotodontia > Vombatidae > Vombatus > Vombatus ursinus. The sequence continues at coordinate 2,698,793 of NW_020954751.1, forward strand.
GTATCTATTTTTTCTTCACATTACATCTCCTCCAGTCCTTAAAGACAGTTATCATATTTGCCGAAGTCTTTTCTTCTTTAGGATAAACATTCCCAGTTCCTTCAACTGATTATCTTATGGCATGTTTGAAAATCCTCTTATCGTCCTAGTATCCCTCTTCTGGACCCTCTCTTTCTTATTAAAATCCCTAGAATGTGACATCCAAAATTGGGTATAATGCTGCAGGTTTGGTCTGATTAGGGCAGAGTACTGTATTTCACCACATAATCATCATCACCTCATAATCGTCACACCTTTTCTTCAGTTAAAAAATTGGTTTATAACCTTTCCTCATGTAATCTTCACATGGTATAATTCTGTTTGTCATGCCACTTAAAAGGTAAACAGAGCGGCAATGTATTCACCAGTAGCATATGGATACACATTTATCTCTTGCACATTGTAAGCCATAAGACTAGAATTCTCAGTGCACATGCATTGTCAATATTAAATTTTAACATATATTCGGGAGTATTCCATGGATCTAATCTTGCACCAATGACAGTTTACTAATAAATGATTTTTAAGTAATCCTAGCACAATATTTTTAAAGCTTCACATAATGATCACACCTCACTTTTTTGCAAAAATTTGGCAGAAAATCTGAGACGATTATGTGGTGAAATATGGTATATGTATTGTAGAAACCATTTGTGTGTGTGTGTGTGTGTGTGTGTGTGTGTGCATGTGTGCGTGTGCTCTTCTGATTCTGTGACTTCACTGGTTTAGGGAAATCCCATTGAAGAAACTCCCTCTCCCAACATGGATCAGCACTTGCTCTGAAATGATAATCATAGAGAGTTGTCTGGGGCACTGAGAGGTTAAGGGATTTACCAGGGTCATACAACCAGTTAAGAGGTGCGACTTGAATACAGGTCTTCCTGAATTTGATGCTAGCTTTCTATTCACTACAGGATGTATTGTGTTTCTATTTGGGACCACTATGCCATAGGGATACAAGCTTCAGTGGCTCCCTGCTGCCTATGGGCTAATCTAAAAACTCCTTTGGCATTTAAAGACTTTTATATTCTGGTTCCAGGCTAGTTTCCAAGGCTAATTTTGCATTACTTCCCATCACATACTAAATTTCAGCTAACCCAGCTTTACCACTGTTCCTCATACCTAATATTCCATTTTCAGAAGTAGGACATTCCTTCCTGCATCTAGTATGAATTAACTATTGGGGGTGGGAATGGGTGATAGGATAGTGAAACTGGAGAAATTATAGAATCTAAGAGTCAGGACCTATGTAGTCCAGCCTCCCAGCACGTGATGAAATTTACTTTATTGCATTCTTGACAATCAGTCATCTAGTTTTTGCCTAAACACCTCTAGTTTGGGGAAACTCATTCTTGTTTGAGGTAACACTTTTTTCAACAGCTCTAAGTGTTAAAAAATTTATTTTATTTTATTTTTTTACTGAAACAAGGTCTGCCATGCTGTAAACCATCCCTTCTCCCCCTCCTTTCCATCCCATTGTTACTAATGCTGCCCTCTAGAGCCAAATAGCACAATTGTAACTCCTCTTCCACATAAGGGCTTTCCAAATATTTAAAAAATAGCAAGAATGTTTCCCTTAAGTCTCCTCTTTTCCCAGTTTCTTCAGCTGATCCTCTGAACCAGGTTTTCCCTTCTTATGACAGTATACCATCACTCTTTGTCAGATCTCAGAGAGACCATAACACAGCTCTCTGTGTTAGCACTTAACACAGTGCCTAGCACATAGTAGACACTTCATAAATACCTTTTGACTTGATTTGTTGATTTATTTATTGACTTATGTATGATTTATGAGCAATACCCCAAAATGAGGTAAAAGGGAACTAAAAAGGAAGTGGGCTTAAACTTCATCAATTTAGTATTCTGTTAGGTTACACTGAGTACCAGCCTTGGTTAATAATATGGAATGTTTATCAAATGATGTATAGGTACTATTGGAAATGGAGTCAGATAACCAGGGTTCAAATCACAGATGTCCCACTTATAATCTGTGTAAATTTGGGAAAATGCTTTAATCCTCTGGGTGTGAGTTTCCTCATCTACACAATAAAAGATTTGGATTAGATGACTTCCCAATTTTGGCTCTAAATCCATGACCCTGTTGAATAGAATAGAATTGAGCTGAAGACATTATTATGTGCATATAGCTTTTTCTATTTTAATTGGATGACTCAATAAATTAAAAATTCCTGAATGGGGGCTGACCCTCTAAGTTCTATTTCCACATAGCCAGAAAGCCAATTAGTAAGGGGGTGGGGGAGGAATTGGTATCCCTTTCTGAGGTTCCACCTGAGTGCCTAGGAGAGCTTTGCTGCTCTGCTCCCCCATCCCTTATTCTCCCCTGAGAAATCTAAAATCATTCTGAGGAGAGTGTTAGTGAGTACAAAGAAAGAAATACTCTTAATTGGCCTTTTCCGCCTCATATGCCTGAGAGAGGGAATGAACATTCCAAATCCATTTAAATCTGATGGTATTTTTAATTTGGGTAATTATGTAAGTGAATTATAATATATGCATAAAATGTTGGCTTCCATTTGCCTGAAAACAGTTATGCCCAGCATTATTCCTACTGGCTACTGTCTTAGAGAAAATACTGATGAAGTTTGGAGAATTGTCAGTTAGATTGGGCATCTGTGGAGCTATATTTTGATTGGTCAGTATTTCTCTACATTATGTACAAGATGAAGAGCAGCTTGTTGAGATCTCCAGTAGAATCTGTCCTATAAATGTCTATTTTGCTGTAACATGAATAAATGCATAAGCATGTACCAAGTACCCATAAGGTGGCTAACAGAGTTACATGCATTGAGGCTATGTATATATGGTTTTGGTGGATTTGCTGCTTAAGGCATTCTTAAAGCAACTTATGACCCTGGAGACTAAGAATGTGAATATGATCCCTATGTAGGCCAGGTAGATTTGATTAGCTACCTCATACATATGCACCATGGCTTTGAGAACTCAGCAAATACAAATTATGGTATCGTGGAAATACTACTGGATTGGAATCATTAGACTCAGTATTCCAGCTCTCCTGTGTGACTTTTGGTCTCTCAAAAGGAAGATGAGTCTACCCCTTTGTGGGTGGAGGTAGCTTTTCTCTTAGTCTAGGAGTTTATATGGCTTATCCAAGAAAATTATGCTTGGTTCCCCTCCTATTTAGGAAAACTCCCTTCGTTCAGTTCCCACTATGAACCCTCATATTCTGGACTTCTATGTCTTCTTTTAATAATCCTAGGTAACAACTTGTTTTGGGCTGCTCTATAGTATTGTCAACTCATACTGAACAGTCTACTAAAACTACTACATATTTTGCACAGGATTTTTCATCAAGTCTGTTTTGTTGATTTTTGAATCCAAGTGTAGAACTTTACATTTATTCCTATTATATTTCACCTTATTCTATTTTATACATCATCCTAATCTATCAAGATCTTTTTGAATTCTGACTTTTGTCTTCATTTTAGCTACCTTTTCCAACTTGATGTCATTTGCAAATTGAAGAATGATGCTTTCTATATTTCATCAGTCAGAGATAAAAATACTGAATGACACAGGGCCAAGAAAAGATCACTTGAGGAAAGACCACAAGGTATCTCTTTCCAAGTTGACATTGACCCTTTAATTATAATTCTTAGGGTCTAGTCATTCAATTCGTTCTGATCTACCTAATTATTATACTCATCTAGCCTATATCGCTTTATCTTGAGAAAATAGCATTAGAAACATTGCCAAGCATTTTGCTGAAAACTGGGGAAACTAACAACAGCATTCCTCTGACAATTAAGCTTCTAAAAAGAATAAATAAGTCTGTCAAAATTACCTGGTAATTTTGGGTTTTAATGATCTCTGTTTCCTTTTCTGAATAATCATTTCTTTATAAAACTTTCACTGATTTTTCGTTTTAATAATGAATCCCCCTCATTTCAAAACTTACATAGGACTTTTTTTTCTATCTCATGATTTATGGAAGCCCACAAAGATTCTGTGATTTTGCTATCATGCAGTCAGTCTCTCAGTGTGGAAAGTCTCTTTACCAACACAGATTGCAATTTGTCTTTTACATAGTAGAAAATTCCTAGTACATACACACAAACACATATGTATGTGTGTGTCTATATACATATATATCACATGTGTCTACATATGTATACCATGTATGTGTGTGTCTATACAGATATATCATATGTATGTATATGTGTGTATACATGTACATGTAAATTGACTTGCTGAGAATCACACAGTTAGAAAACATACTATACTCTAAGCCCAGCACTTTATTTACTAGCCCATGTTGACCTTCTTTAATACATTGATAATGTTCTATTGTGTATTATACTTATCTGTGTATGTATCCTTCTCCCAAACAGACTGTAATCTCCATCAGGGAGGGATTTGTTTAGTTTAGTTGAAAGATTTCTGTCCTGGATTCTTCATCTGTAAAATGGAAATAGAAATACCTGTCTTGCCTAATTCGTAAAGTTGTTGTAAGCTTCAAATTAGATACATGTATAAAATATTTCACAAATTTGATTCACTATGGATCAATTATTATTATACAAATTACCACTTTTTAAATTTTCTCTGGCACCTAGCACACTGTCTTGCAGACAGTACATGCTTAATGAATGTCTATTGAATTATTGTTGACTTGAATTCAATATAGTAAGAGAAGAGTGTAGATAGGAAAGGAGGATAATGTGGGTCAGTGGAAAATTTTCAAGGCAACAGTCAAAAGTTTATATTGATCAAGAGGTTGCTTTTTAGCCATTGGAGGGCTGAACAGAATGTTGTAGTCAGTGTGGGCAGCATGGTAAGTGATGTTTGCTGTAGTGTATAAAACATCATAACTCACATTTATGATACACTTTGAGGCTGATAAAGTACTTTCCTCTTAACAGTCCTGTGAGGTAGATAGTATCTTCTGATGAGAAAACTGAAACTGGGAAGAGTTGAATGACTTGCCCAGGATCACATAGCTAATAAGTCTCAGAGTCAGATTTTGAACCCAGTTCAGTCTAGACTCTAGACATGGAAGAATGGAAAGAGGCTGCAGGGCCTGAAAGTGAGTCATCATAAGGGTGGGTGTGATGGGGTACTTGGGTGCTTGTGTTTGGGTGCTTGTGCTTGGACTCCAATTTCTCCCTAGCCTCAGAAACACTATCCCTGGCAATTTCTCCCCAGCCCAAGGACACAGTGCCTAGCAATTACTCATGAGTGGGCCCCAGCAAGACCCTTATCTCTCTCCCTGGCTCAGTTACAAACAACACCTGAAGGAATTATTAGTTTGAACTGGCTTTGCACTGGGCCATAAAGATATTCTTACTTACTGGACTATCTATACTACCACCCTACCACATTATCTGTATTCTATACCTAAGACATATGTATACTCCCTACAACTATCTTGTCAAACAATACATTGACTGGTGGCAGACTGGACCACTCTCAGTTACCCCTGAACTCTAGTTAACTTAGTGACATAGCAGGCCTAAAACCACACCTCCATGTGGCCCCCTTTGGGGGCTTTTCCTAGTGAACTCTGGGTAAAACGCTTGCGCAGTAGGTACAAGAAGTGCATGTTCCTTTAAGACCTGACCACTCCTTAACCACTCCCTAATCCCACCCTGAATCACCTAGTTAGCATATTTGGCATATGTTTTATTGTATTTTATCCTATATAAACTTTAAGTGTACTTCTCTAAGGTTGCAGTTTCCTTAAGAATCCTTGCCCCCTGAAAAGTGTAACAATAAATCTTTGCCACCTTGACTTAAAGAATGCTTGAGTCTGTGAATTCATTCCAGACGACCCTGTCCTGTACTTTAGTCTTTGAGGGGTCTTAACCTCTCAGACGACAACAGGTGCATCTATAAAGTTACGAAGTGCTTTCCAACACTTCAACAGCCACAATGGAAAGGAGATAGTAATTCTGAGTGAGATTGTACATAACAACAGAAAGAATATGGGAATGAAAGATACAGAGGCGTCTAAGGCTTCTACGAGCTCAGTGATATAGGGTGATATATAGGAAAGGTCACTGGATTTGGAACCAGAGTAACTGAGCTCTAATACTAACCCTACTTATGTCAAGTTTTAAGCAAGTTGCTGATCTTTTCTTGTCCTTATTTGTAAAATGAGGAACTTGGACTTCCAGCCTCTAAGGTCTTTTCTGGCTTCAAAAGTCTCCTACCTGGCTAGTCTTATGATAGTGGTGAAGGAGGAATCAGACACTACAAATAATTGTCATGAGAAGAAATGGATAAAGATGTCATATTTAGGGCATCTCATATGCATTATTCATTCATAAACTTTTATTAAACACCTACTTGGTTCAAGGATTTTATGCTAGATGATAAGGAATGATAATAATTGTCATTTCCATAGCACTTTGAGAATTGCAGAGTTTTATTTTTTCTCATGCATTATGTCACTTGAATCCTACGCTAATGCTGTCATGACGTACAGTTGAATTATTAGCTCCATTTTACAGATGAAGTAATTGAGGTCCATAAAAGCTAATTGACCTGCCCGAGCACACACAACTGTTTAGTGGCAGAACTGGGAATAGAATTCACGCACTCTGGAACTGCTTCCAGTCTTGTTTCAAATATGCTGTCCTTTGCAATCTTTATCTGATCCAACAAGGAAAGGAAGAAGGGGAAATCATAGAGCAGGACCACAGAATGGGAAAGGGTCTTAGAGATTCAGCCCTTTCATTTTATGCATCAAGAAACAGGTCTTGAGAGGGTCCTTAGATCAAAAGACTGATAAATAGAAAAGCAAAGACTAAAACTCAGATATCTGAATGGCCAAATTTACCATTCTTTTACAACATCGCACTCCTTACTTTTCCTTAAGCCAAGGAAAGAGAGGCCAAGAACACTTAGAGGTATGGAAGAAAATAACTCAAGGTGTTTTTGTCCCTGGATGTTAGGTATTGATGTTGACTTAATCTTTGTCGAGTTTAATTCCTCACTTTCTGAGCCTTGGGATTTTCTTGCCCTTTCTAAAGTCAATCTGAGTATCATTCTCCTTCCTCACCCCATTTCTGCTCTGATGCAGCAATTTATGATTTTTAATTCATCAATCAACAAATATTTATTGACCTGTGTTTGCCTGTATATGGCCTTGCTAGGTGGTCTGAGGAATGCAGAGAGGTATATCTTAAGTCCCAATGTTGCAGTTCAGTTCACTGTCTGCAGTGTAGTTGTGGGTAGGATAAATCAGTAAGTCAAATCAAATATATATTGAGCTTGTCCTAGTACAAGTCCTAGTGCTAGGTCCTGGGTATGGGGTGAAGTGTATACATGAAAAGCTAATTAAGTTCCTGTGCTAAGGTCATGGTGTGTGGTAAGTGCCAATGGAATGGATCAGAGAAATTCTTGTTTGCCAGAAGTATAAAATATGTGGTCTATGGGATGCATATGGCTCACAGTATTAACTAGTGTGGCCCAAACTAAATTAAAATATAATTGGGAAATATTAAAAAAGAGATAAAGATAGAGTAAAACAAAGATAATATCAATACATGGTTTTCTAAGTCAACATGACCCTTGGTGATCCTCATGTACAGTTTAGTGGCCTGAGTTTCTATATTAATTTGATTTACACCATTGGATAGTCTTGTCTAGTAGAAATAGCCCTGGGTTTGGAGTCAGACCCCAAAGTGTGTTGAAGTCTCACTTCTGCTTCTTATTTAGAATCACAGAATCATAAATATGGAGAGCTATAGAGCTATATAGATGTAGAGATCTGGAAGGGACTTTAGAATGGTTCTAATCCAACCACTTAATTTTGCAGCTGGGAAGCCTGAGGTCCAGGGAAAGTAAAAGACCTGTCCAATATGCATTTACTAAGTAGTAAAGGGAATTTGAACTGGGTTCTTCTAATTTCAGAGCCGGTTTCTCCTGTTACCTCCATTAAGATCTGGCATAGTAAGTGTCATAAGTATAATGTATGAACTTAGATGAACAAATATATATTTCTGCTTAAATGCTTTATCCCTCAGTAGAATATAAGCTCCATGAGGGCAGTCATTGTTTTTATTTTGTTTTGTTTGTGTATTCCCAGAGTCTTATACATAGTACATGTTTAATGAGAATTTACTGAATGAATGAATGTATATGGGAAGCAGATAATTAGCTTAATATTTTTAAATCAGTTTGAGCCATCTGAAAGTAAAATGTACTGCCTTGTTAAATTGTAAGTTCATTATTTCTATGCTTTCTTAAGAAAAATCTGAATGACCATTTCTCAGAGGTGTTGCAGAGAGATTAATTCTTTATATAGAGCTTGGAAAAGATAACCATAACATCCCACATGATTGTCACCAGCAATGTTTGGTTCCATGTTTTTATCAGTTATTTGAAAAGGCACTGATGGTATGATTTATAAATTTGTGAATGATTCATCACAGTTCATCAGGGATCTCTAATTAGGTGAATGCTAGAATCAGAATACAAACATATCTTGACAGGTTAGAACAATAGACCAAACCTATTAACAATATGTAATAGGGATATATGTAAATTCCTGCAATTGAGTAAAAAAAACAAAAATCATTTGCACAAGTACAACTTACAACTACAAATAAGCCCATGTGAAAAAAGAATATTATTATTGAAAGAGGATAAATATTTTAATGTCTAGTGAGCCCTACCTGTAGACAGAAAAACCTGAGTTCAAACACTGACTCTAACAATTACTGTCTATGTGATCATGGGCCAGTCATCTCTCTTTGAGCTTTAGTTTGCTAATCTGTATGATGAGGATAACAATTGCCACCTAGCTGCATGGATATTAAGGGAAGTATAATGTCTATGAGGAGAGAGGTGGTGTGACACTGTATGCTTACCTGGTCAATATGCATGTGAAACATTATTATGTTTCAGTTCCAGACTCCTCATTTTAGGAAGAACAAGGACTAAATGGGATATATTCAGAAAAGAACAACCAATAGAGTGAAAGGACATATACACATATACATACAATGCATTTATATACTATACATGCATTGTATAATACATGGATACATCTGGGCTTGTGATTCATTAGTTTACTGAACTCCTAGTGTGGGGACTCCCTCAAAGGCAGATTACAATCAGTCTATGGCTGAGTAAATTAGTTACTTGAGGAACATGGAAGTTAAGTGACTCCCATGGCCACACAACTAGTGTCAAAGGCAATATTTGAACCCAGGTCTCTCTGAATTCAAGCTCAGCATTCTCTCCACTTTGACAGGATAGTCCTCTTTCATGTTCTATGTACACACATGCACACATGTATATTTATGCAGTGTACACACACATATATGTAGATGCACATGTGGATACATATATGTACTCACACGCGCACAATACATTTTTCTATAGCTATATGTATGTATAGATGCATGTGTTTAAGTGCACATATGTGTTAAATAAAAATGTGTTTGTATGTTGAGCTAGAGTTATACATGCATTCACATATGCACATATAAATAAAGTGAACACATTTAGCTAATTAAATATCCACATATTTATGTAGCTGAGAATCACTGTATTATAATACAGGGGGTAGAGAGCTGTCCCAGGAAGCAGGAACATGTTGGTTTAAGTTCTGCTTGTGACATATGTTGGCTTTGTGACTCTGAAAAGGCATCTAACCTTTTGGTGTCCCCAGACATCTTTCTATGACCATAATTTCAGAGAAGGTGCCAATCTTTATTTGTAGAGGAAAGTCCACACCAGAAGTTCCCCACATCAAAGAAATCACAGGTTTCATACAAATATATATCCATCCACAAAATATACATATGCATAAATATATACATAAATACATATCTATCTACATATATACATACACATATGTATAGCTTATATTTGTATATGGAATCAGTTCTAGCTCTTCAAATGAGTAGAAAGTTAAGGAGGTTTAATAACTGTCATTCCTAATTTAGGTTACCTTCTAGGTATTTAGTTTTCTAAATTGCTTATTAGACTTCTTAAAAGGTTTGCTTCAAACCATCTCTTTGCTTGGTTCCTGATAGCATACAGAAAAATTAAAATAATAATATTAATTTCATGGGCAAGTCAATGCCATGCTCCCCCTATGTACCCCTGCTGTCTGACTTAAAAGGAATCTTTCTTAAAGAAGACTGTCTACCTGACACAACAAGGCAAATTTAGTATGGGGATGATTATCCAATTTCTGTTCCTTTTTGGGTTGTATAAATGTTAGGATTAAAAGCTAAACAGTGACTAATCTGCACAAAAAGGCAAATCAGTAATTTTTGAATCAGGATTTCATCTTACTTCTATTGAGAAGAGTATGACAGGGTCATATTTACATAGCACTTTGTAGTTTGCAATTTGTTTTTCTCAGAATCTCTTGTGAGAGAATACAGTTTACACTTAGTTATTTCCTTAAGTAAGATACTAAGTCTTGATCAAAGCTAGCTCTGAATAAAATAATAAAATAGATATAATTTGCTTTCAGTATCATCCACCTCATGTCATTTCCCCTCCTGGAATCCCAGTGCCCTCAAACTGTCCTTGAGGGGTATTGAGGTCATCTTCCCACACATGGTGCTGCTTATTATTGGATTGATTTGTTCATCCTTGCCTTATCAAACCCCAATTTCATTCAGCTGCTACCTTCGATGGGCTCTGACAAACACTAACATATTCATATGAGGTGTAAACAACTGAACATGACTTCAAATGTTATGATTTCCAGGGTTTTTTCCAGTTTTTTTTCTCCCAGCATTGCGCTAGAAGACAATGTGAAAACCATACATTTGCCAATCCTTTTGAGTATGGACTTATTTTTGAACCCCCTCACAACAGTCAGTGAACTATTAAGCATCCTGTTAATTGAGAAAATATATGTTGACAAAAGCGGCTGCTACCCTGAAACTCTAAGACTGAGGATCACAGAGACTTGAGAACTCCCTGGGTCACAGAATCTTCTGATGATCTCCCCAGGATCACAGAGACTTGGATGACCTTCCTGGGAGGACAGAGAATCCTTGGGTTCATAGGCATTCCTGAGAGTCAAGTTTGTTTTGGAATTCCTATGGCCTTGAGGAAGCGACTTCCATCTAGGTTTTGGGACACCATAGGGAAGAAGTGGAGAGGCAAGAGTGAGTGAGATGTGAACAGGTTAGAGAGGAGAGGAGACAGATGAGTGGTGGTTGTGGCAGAAGTCCAGTCAATAGTTTTCTACCAGTTTTTCTGAGAGAACAATGCTGGGAAAAACTTCATCCAGAGTTTAACTCTCTTTAAAAACAACAATGACAACAACAACAACAAATAACCTCAAATGAGCTGAGGGAAGGGTATAGGAGGAGAGCAAGAAGTGACCTAAGCTTGAAGCTTTCTGTACCTCATGTTTTACTGAACTTAATGATACATCATACTGCTTAGCCATCAGCTGATTTTTTCTAGCCTATAAATTTAAATTGCAAGCTAGAGAGATGAAAAATTATCCCAAGGAAGAAGGGAGTGGTTTTTTTTTCTGTTTCATTCCACAGTGGAAGGCAAATCAATTAGGAAATTTTTGTAATTTTGTTATCTTCTGATGTTGTTATAGAGCATACTTTTTAGATTATCTTGGAACCCAGGAAATAAAAAATGTAGACATGAGTCACCGGTGCAGAGGTAGGGGGGTTGGTGCAGATGTCCTGAGTGGCCCCCCAAGGGCACTGTATTCCACATCTCCAGGAACTACATTACCATAAACCAAGTATTTGATGAAATTACATTTTATTAACTACAGTAACATGTAAATATATTAGAAAATAAGTAACACATACATGTAAATTGAGATCCAGATAACAGAATTTTCGTTGATATAAGGATTCCCAGCTTGGAGAAGAAAAAAAAAACTTACAATGCAAATGAATCACAGAGTAAGGGCCCAGAGAATAATAGAATCACTGAGAGGAAAGGGAGTTCAGAGGCTATCTAACATGTTATATATATACTCTCAATATGTTATCCAATGACTGCTTGAAAATTCAAATAAATGGAAACCCACTAGAACTGTAACTAGGACAGGGTGACTGGGATTTTCCCCCAGGGAACAGAAATCTAGTTCTCTGGCAACATTTGTATGTCAGTAGGTAGAAATAATAAGCTTAGCACATACTTGGCAAACATAATTAAAATAGGAAACTACTTGAAGAGGTTCTGAGTTCCTTCCTGATTGATTGCTAACCTGCTCTTTTGCCCAGTGATCTTCTCCAAAATTCTCTCATTGTATCCTCAAGGTATCTGTCTTTTCAACATGTTGTGGTTTCCCTGGTTTATCCCTCCAATGAGGACCAATATCTTGAGGTCTAAAATCTCTCCACCCAACTCCATCCCCCAATTTAGCATTTATCTAAAAAATTAAAGGGTCCTTTTATGTGCTATTTCCCTGGGGACATTTTGTGGTGCTTGCCTTGGTACCAGAAATGCTTGTGACAGCTCTGAAACCCTTCACTTCCCAGGGAACCATGCTCCACTTTTAGACAGCACCAATTGTTAAGAATGCTTTCTCTACACAAAATAATTCTGCCTTTCTCCACACTTTATCTCCTGTTTCTAGGTCTGGACACTGGAGTCTAGCAGAACAAATCTTATCCTTTTCTAAGGGTGAAATTTTAGTCTCAGAGGGAATTGGGCAAAGGAGATACTTTAAGATGGGAATGCTTTCCCTTTGCTCCATAAACAATGTACCACAACAAGGTCCCAATTCTCTTGTATATAACACTGGCCTCAAACTTGATTCCTGGGCAGTATGAAAATGTCCATAGCCTGGGTCCTTGTTATGAAATATAAGATATAAGAATCAAATTTGTGAAATTCTCAGATTTATCAGATCAATTAATCAATAAACCTCTAATAAATACATGTTTTGTGCTAAACTGGGGATACAAAAAGAGGCAAAAGACAGTTGCTGCCCTTAGAGAGATTACAATCTAGTGGGGGAGATGATACACAAACATGTAAATGTGTATTAACATATATATAGGCATGTGTACCCACATATATGCATATATGTGCATACACACATACAGGTATATATCCATGCACATGCATGCACATGTACATACATATACGTGTATGTACATATACACACAGACATGCATATACATACATGCATACACACATATATACATATCTGCTTTTAATGTTCAAGGTTACACTTTCTGGTGCTCAAAAATTCCTTTAATAGTGTGATCTAGAATTTTTCCTGAATACAAGTCAAATATATTGGTCTCCCTGCCTAAAATCTGTCTCCATTCCAATTCATCCTCAACGTGGCTGCCAGACTAATTTTCTGTAACAATGAGTCTGTCAATATTACCACCCAACTGCTACTCAATAAACTCCTTATTACTTTTAGTGCCAAATATAAACTCTTCTCATTATTATTTAAGGCTCTTTACAATATTCGACCTTCTTATTTTTCTAGTCTTCTTGAATATTTTACCCCTCTACACATTCTACTAGTCATCCTGATCTACTGACTGGTCCTCACAAAGGACACAATCTCCTGTCTTTGTGCTTTGCACTGGCTATCCCCCGTGCCTTGAGTTCTCTACTTTTTCACCTCTATCTCTTAAAATCCTTGTTTGACTTTGAGACTCAGCTCAAGTCTCTTTTCAACCCTCTCAGACCTCCCATCCCTCCCTCTCCCTCACCTTCTCAGCTGAGAACTTTGTCACATATTTCACCAAAAAAAAATAAAGGCCATTCAACAAGAGCTCTGTCTTCTCCCCTCCACATCTCACTTCACTCAGATGCCTTCTGTGGCTCTTTACTCTTTTACTCCTGTCTCGCATGAAAAGGTAGTGCTTCTCTTTGTCAAGGCAAATTCCTCTACTTGCACAAACAAATGATTCCATTCCATTCTTCAAAATTTTGTCCCCCTCTTAACCTCATTCTCTCACTTATCTTCACTTTCTTCCTGTCTAACGGATATTTCTCTACTGTCCACAAGCATACCCATGGCTCTCCCATCCTCAAAGCCCCCTCATTTTATCCACCCATCACCACTAACTAGTGCCCCATATCTCTCCTCCCTATTGCGGTTAAACTCCTTTAGAAGGTCATCTACAATCAATGTCTCATTTTCCTTTCCACTTCCTCTCTTTTTAATTGTCTACAATCTAACTTCTGACTTCATTGTTCTCTTCAGTTACAAATAATCTCACAATTGCCAAATTTAATGGCCTTTTCTCAATCCTCACCTTTCTTGACTGACTTCTTTGCATGTGTCCACAGTTGATAACCACCTCTTCATTAATAGTCACTTCTCTCTAGGTTTCCACACTACTTCTTTAGTTTGTTTTCTGCCTATCAATCTGCTTACTCCTTTTCATTTTCCTTTGCTATATTGTCATCCAGGTCATACCCCTAATGGTGGGTGTTTTCTATGACTCTGTTCTTATCCCTCTTCTCTTCTATATTGTTTCACTTGTTGATCTTGCTAGGTCCATGGATTCAACTGGGATCTTTATGTAAATCATTTTCACATCCACTTATCTATCCAACCCTAAACTTTCTCCTGAACTCCAGTCTCACATCACTAACTACCTATCGGACATCTTGAGTTGGATATCATATCGATATTTTCAGTTTAACATGTTCACATTGAACTCAATATCTTTCCCCCATACCCTCTCATATTACAAATGCCTATTATCATTGAGGGTACCACTCTTCTTCCAGTCACCATTCTTACAAACTGGGCATCATCCTTGAATCTTCAGTCTCTTTCATCATCTAAATCAAATCTATTTCCAAGACCTGTCAATTTTACCTGTATAACATCTGTAATATATGCTCCCCTCTCTCCTCTGACACTGTCTCTACCTGGATACCATCATCTCATACCTGGACTATTGCAATAGCCAGTTGGTAACCCTTCCTGCTTCAAGGTTCTCATCACCTCATTCCATCCTCCACTTGTCTGTCAAACTCATCTTCCCAAAGCATGTTTGATGACATTACCCTCCCTCCATTCAGTCAATGCCCAGGGCTCCCTAGTACCTCCAGGATCAAATATAAAATCCTCCATTTCCCATTCAAAGGACTTAATCACCTGGCCCCCTCCTTTCTAGTCTTCTTATGTCTTGTTCACTCCACCTACCCTACCCTACAGTTCTGTGAAATTGGCCTCCTTGCCTTCTTCAAGCAAGACTCCATCCCAGCTGAGGATTTTTATTGGCTATTTGTCGTAACTGGAATTATCTCCCCCCTCATCTTTACTTCTTGGCTTCTTTGTCTTCCTGCAAGTCCTAGCTAAAGTCTTACCATCTAAAAGGAGTCATTCTAGATTCCCCTTACTTCTAGTGTCTTTGCTCTACTGATTATCTCCTATTTATCCTCCATATAGCTTTTTTTATAATAGTCTTTATATGCTATCTCCCCCACTAGATTTCTTCATATTCCCAGTACTTAGCACAGTTTCTGGACCATATTAGGCTCTTAATAAATGCTTAATGACCAACTGACCTTCTACATGAAGCTTTTCCTAATTCTCCACCTCTATTGCTAGTGTTTCCCCCTTTCTTTATATCTACTTTAAAACTATCTCATATCTATTTAAGGTTGTGTATGGGTTTCTCTCTGATAAAATTTAACCACTTTGAGGGCAGGGACTATTTTGTTTTTGTCTTTCTATACCCAGCACTTAGCACAATGACTGGCATGTAGTTAGCCCTCAATAAATACTTGTTAATTAATTGATTTATTAATTCTTAGGTATTCTATTAAGGAGTTCTATGACCTTGAGGAAATCTACTTAAACCTCAATTTCCTTAGCTGTGAATTGAGAGGGTTAGATTAGATATGCTCTTAAATTCCTTCTATATTTGATCTTCTATCATTTTATGAAGGTAGTCCAGGATATATTGGATGGATTGGATGTTACTATTCTCTTACCTATTTAACATTTAAAAAGCACTCACTAAATTTTTCCATCTTTTTTTAATGTCAAATACATTCCTTATTGTGTGACTGCTTGTCCTAAACATTAGAATCCTTGAAGTATTCTGATACAATGTAGATTGGTACATAAACATACCTGGTTATAGCTTGGAATGTGCAAATCCTTCGCCAGTAAAACACATCAACAATAATTCATACCTATATAATGGTTAAGATATTGCAAGTGCTTCCTTCATAAGAATCCTATGAAGTAGGCAGTACAAATTTTAGTGCCCCCATTTTGCCAGTGATGAAACTGAGGTTCTAATTGGTCACAGTAAATGGAAGTTCATTGATTTCAGTGATCGTCTCACTTTGACATTTGTATCCCCAGGTGCTAGCCAATTTCTGGAACACAAAAGAAGCTTAATAAATGCCATCTGTTTGATTGATGGGTCTTCTGATGCTAGTCTATCCCCTCTTCAATCCATTCTCCACACAGCAGCCAAATAGACACTCCTGAAGCACAAATCCAACTATCTCACTCCCCCTGCAAAGGGCATCATTAGCTCTCTGTTGCCTACAGTGCAAAATACAAACTCTTTTGTAATTTAAAGCCCTTCACAAATTTGCTAAAGATTACCTTTCCAAATTGTTTTAATATTAATTCCCTTTCATACTATATTCTAGCCAAACTGGCATATTAACTATTTCCCACGTACAGATTTTATCTTTTACCTCCGTGCCTTTGCCCGGGGTATTCCTCCATGCTTGGCATGCTCTTCTTTTTCACCTTTCTTTAGGGTTTAGCTCAGTGCTCCCTTCTTCTAGGAACCCTTCCCTGATCTTCCCAGTTGATTGTTTTCTCTCCACCTCATTGAAATGACTTATGAATTTACTTTGTATTTACTTGTGTATGTTTGGCATTCCTCCAGGAGAATGGAATCTTCTTGAGGGAAGAGACTGTCTTATTTTTCTTTGTGTCTCCAGTGCACAGAACAGGGCCTGGCATGTACTGGGCACATAATAGTGGGCACATAATTGAATTAGATTGCCCAGGGTTGAAAGGCTTCTAAATGTTGGATCTGGGCCTCAAACCCAGGTCTTGTTTTTATACGTCCAAGGCTCCATTTCCTATACTTTACTACATCTCATCAGCAAGATGGATGCTGGGAATTTAGACTCAGGGAGTCGCAGGAGTTAAAAACATGAGCTGAACCTGCACTGGGAAAATATAGAAGTGAATTGAATGTAGCCATCATTTTTAATTATGCTTGAAAATTTAGACTTCTTTTTTATTTTCCCCACTAGGTTGTTTTAAAAAGTAGGCTCGCCACATTTTTATTTGTAAAGAGCATGGATGAATCGAAACCTAATATGTCTATGCCTCCCATGGAACTACCTGACAATTCAAAGGCATATTTCCTCTAAACCGTCTAGACTTTCATTGTCATCTTATGAATTTCTTTTTTTTCTTTTTTTCTTTTATTAGTGTTCAGTTATCACTGAATATGTCATATAATGAATGCAGCCAGGAAGCTCCTTGGAGAGCCCATCATTTCAAAGGAGGAGATTATTCTTCTTCTCCAAAAGGAAGTCAGACCTGAAAAAATCATCTCTGTGACTTCACAAAGGGGTATTTAAAGATCCAGAGTGAAAATTTAAAAAAAATGTTCCAGAAATGGAGGAACAGGACACTTATCCACAATATACAGCATCACTAGTCAGTCTGTCAATAAGCATTGATAAAGTGCCTAATATATGACAGGTACTTTGCTAAACACTGGAGATAGAAAGAAAGGTTTGTTCTTGCTCTCAAGGAGAGACAAAATGCAAACAACTATGTATAACAAACAAGTGCCGTACAAGGATAAATTAGACATAGTCTCAAAGAGAAGGCACTAAAATTAAAGATGACTGGGGAAGATTTCTGGAAGAAGGTTGAACTTTAGCTGAGACTTCAAGAAAGATAGGGAAGCTATAGAAGGCAGAACAAACAAAAGGAGATAGAATCCTACCTAGCCTTCAGGATTCAGCTCAGATTCCACCTCCTCCAAGAAGGCTTCCCTGATCATCCCTATCCTACAACTAGAAACAATCTCTAACTCATCTTACCTCATGGCATTCTATACAACTCTTATCCAATCCAATCCAATCCAATACAGTAAATGCACATTTATTAAGTGACGATTGTATGCCAGTCATTTTGCTGGGTCCTGTGGATAAAGATGAAACAAAGCAAAACAAACAACAGCAAAAACACTCGATCTTCATCTTCAAGCAGTTCACATTTTAATAGTGATGGAGGGTGGGGCAGTGAGGGTAGACTCACACATTTATCATAGAATTTATAACAAACTCATTTGTACACATGTATCATCCCTACTATTAAAAAATAACCTTTTTGAGGGTAAGGAATGAGTCTTATTCAAGTGTCTATTTCTCCCAGTATCTAGGGATTTCTCCACACCAGGGTGTTTATAATAGCCCAGGACACTATAAATAACAAGCTCCTGATAAATATCAGTTGAATGCTGAAGAAATGAATGTCCCATTAGAATGAACTATTTAGAATGCCAAAATTGTTTAGTCATAATGGAATAGCCTTAAAATGATTATGGGGGTAGAAATCACATTCTCAGCATGAAAGAGGTACAGATGACTTGTGATTACTTACAGTAGGAGACAGCTGTGATCTCTCTGAGCAAGTGTATATTCTCATTAGAAACTAGAAATGCTGACTAACAATTTCAATTTTTTTCTTAAAAAAAAGGACTCAGACTTGTAGAATGCGGAAAGGCACTAGAAGTATACAAATTGATTTCAACAACTATTGATATGATCTCTCATATTATTCTTGTGGGTAAAGCTACCCTGGTATAGACCACTAAGACAGCTGCATCTGGAAGTAGAGGATTATCACACAGTGTGATGTAGTGGAAAGTGCGATGGATGTGGAAATTGAGGACCTGGGTTTGAAATTTGCCTGCAACACTTCCTGACTATATAACTTTAGGCAGGTTGCTGAGCCTCAGTTTATTCATCTGTAAAATGGGAACAATGATGCCTGTAATGTTTACCTCATTAAATTATGTTGAGAAACAATTATAATGATGTATGTAATGTTTACTTTAGGGTAGCTAAATGGCTCAGTGGATAGGATGCTGGAGTAAGTAAGTAAGTAAGTAAATAAATAAATTAAAAAATAAGGAGTAAGGAGTAAGGAAGACCTGATTTCAAATCTGACCTCAGACACTTACTAGCTATATGACCATAGGCAAGTCACTTAACTTCTCTGTGTTTATCCACTAGAGCAAGAAATGGCAAATCATCCAGCATTCTTGCCAAGAAAATCCAGTGGCCAGTATGGTCCATGATGTCATGAAGAGTTGGACACCACTGAACAACAAAAACAACAATTGTTGCTTTACAAACTTTAAGTCTCCTGGGGTAGCGAGGTGGCACAGTAGATAGAGCTCTGGCCTTGGAGTCAAGAGGATCTGAGTTCAAATCCGGCCTCAGACACTTGACACTTGATAGCTGTGTGACCCTGGGGAAGTCATTTGACCCCATTGCCTAGACAAAAAAAAACCAACATCAACAACAAAAAAGCTTTAAGTCTCCTTAAATTGGCTATGAATTGTTGTCAGCTTCTCTCAAGACTCAGTTCAAATTCATTTTCCTTCATGAATCTTTTTCTGAAAGCCCCCAGCTGAAGGTATCTTATCCCACTTTAATTTTCTGAATTTGTGTAGATTTTTTCTTTGACTTACTACATTATTTGCACTTGTGTAACTACAACTATATATGTTATATTCTTCCTTTCCTCACCCCACATCCTCTCTCTCTCCTCTATCCAGCATGTTCCTTGAGAGTAGATATAGTTTTTTTCATTTTTTAAATTCCCATATATCTTCAGGGGAGGCTTTACTATAGCAAGTATTTAACAAATGGGTCTTGAATTAAATTTATTTGAACCTGAAGAGTGGTAATTAGTTGAAGACCATAGGGTTCTGTCCATTGTCTTGTTTGTTCAACATTTTTATCAATGATTTGAATAAAGACTTAGATCACATACTTATAAAATTTGCAGATGACATGATGCTGGGTGGGATGGCTATTATGCTGGAGGACAGAAAGAATTCCAAAGGGTCTCAATAGACTGAAATGATAGATGGAATTTATAAGATATAATCTTTAGAAAATTACAGAGTGTCAGTGCTGAAGGACTTTAGAGGCCAGCTACTCCAAACTGCATATGAAATGAAATGTCACCTACAACATACCTGGTAAGCCATCTAGCTTTTGTTTGAAGACCTCTGATGAAAGAACACCTATTATTTCCTGAAGAAGCCTATTCCATTTTTGGATGGTTCTGTTTGATGAGCCAGCTGTTTTCTCATTAAGTTGTTTTTCAGTTGTGTTTGATGCTCTGTGACCCCATTTGAGGTTTTCTTGACAGAGATACTGGAGTGGTTTGCTATTTCCTTCTCCAGCTCATTTTACAGATGAGGAAACTGAGGTAACCAAGGTTAAGTGACTTGGCCAGGGTCTTAGATTCAGAGTCAGAGGCAGAGTTGGAGGGTTGGATGCCAGATTTGAATTCAGGTCTTCCTGACTCCAGGCCTAATGCTTTAACCACTGCACCACCTCCCTGCCCTATTTGTTTTCTTAGATCAAGCCAAAATTTTCTTCTTTGCAACTTCTACTCATTGACCTTATTCTCTTGGGCCAAGAGGAACAAATCTAATCTTTTCCTCCACTCCAACTTGACCTATTTAAATGAGTTATTGGGGACAAAAATGGGAAGTGGATGGGAGAAAGGAGATTGGCACTGATTATAATGATTTTATGTTGGTTTAATTTGGATGTGCCAATTTCCATAAAGACTTGTGCTTGAAATCTACCTTAGAGTGAGCATACTTTATTTCCTCCTCTAGCAGAGTAACTTGGCAGTAAAGGATAACAACAGTTTATGACGTAGTTTTTAAAAATCTTCAGAGAAGGAAAATAAAAGTGATTGTGTAGTATCACTTGAAGGTGATAGTATCAATATAGTACCAATGAAGGTGATATTGTACTGTCACCTCTTTAAATAAAAGTGAGCAATCATGAAAGGAAAAGTGAGTTTAAGGAAATCTTGATAACAGATTCAACTAAAGAAAGTAATCTTGACAATAATTAAATAATACATTTGAAGGAAGCCAAACAGATAAAAAATATAAACAACTTATAAAGATTTTTATAGCGTTTGTCTTTCCTCCCACCTTCACAAGCCATGGAGCTACCACATTTAGATTCTAACATCACAGTCCTGTATATACTCCTCGAGGAAATGGGAATGGAGCTAAAGAAAACAGAGGAGAAAATATCTGGAATAGACCAGTGGAAGAGTTCCATGGGGGAGATTATACAATTTTGAGGGCATTGAAGGACCAATTCTCATTTATCTGAAGGAGGGAAGAGAAACTAAACAGATGGAGAAAAAAAATTATCCCTCTAAAAAGGTGAGCAAGATAATATCAATAATTACAGTACCCTGCACCAATTTACCTATGTATATGTCATGTTTATGATAATAAGCTGCATACACATCAAGAACATCCTTGATGAGGATTTTAGGAGGGAACAGACAGGCATTAGCAAACAATATTAAAGAGTAAGCCGCAGCTTTATAATGACAAAGAAAGATGTAAAGAAAATGAAATCCCATTGTGTTTACTGTTTGTTGACTATTTTTTAAACATTTAATTAAGTAAAACAAAATGTCTTCTTAAAAGCTTTCATCCACCAAGGTGATTCCCATGCATGTTCAAAATTGTACAAGCTTCCTTGAAAAAACATCATGAGAGAAATTTGTTTGACTATCTTCTGATTATTAAGAGCCAAGGCATAAAACAGGGAGACATTCAGACCAAAGATGTTTGTCACTTTTACTGAAGACAATCAGGACAGAGTACAAGTTGAAAAGGGCGCCCTGAAGGAGAGATGCGAGATAGTATTTTCCTGACAAGTAAAACTACCATCACTTTGACCACCATGTTCCCTGAGACTTTAAAATAGACATCTCAGGACCCTAAGGCCAAGAACCTTGAGAATAGCAGTGTCCCTGATACTACCAGACCTGCTTCCATTTCAGCCCCTGTAACTATCATTGAGGGGAAAAATCATTGTTGAGAAGCAAACCGCCTTCCTTATCATCAATAGCAATAACTGATAGTCAAGGGCCACCCACAAGCGAATCAACACAGGAGATCTGAGAATAGCAGTACTTTCTAGACAGTTGGCTCTGTTTTCAGCCCAGCCTTCCTAACCATCATCTGAGGAAGCAATTCCTGAGAAGAAAGGGCTGGCCCTTGCCATCAACTGCCACTCACAGGTCAAATAGGCTTGCCTAGTTGAAGTATTGAGGTACCCTGAGAGAGAGACAGGAGGAATCATGTGCCAGGCAAATCAAATTGTACCACCAACTGGACTACAATCTCCCCTTAGACCTTGATTGACACAGCTCAAGACTATGAATACAAGAAACTTTAGAATAATAATGTTTTCAGCCTCATGTCCACAGCCATCATCCTGTATAGGGAACCCTATGGAGAAGCAACTTGCAGCTGCTTCTGCAGGTGCTAAAGCCGCAGCTAATGAGGACCCAGAAAAAAACAAAGTTCTTAGTAATTTCAAATGGTTCAACATAAAAAACTGATATGATTTTATCAGTAGAAATAACATTAAAGAAGAGACATTGTCATATTCCTTGCTGCTCCACCCTAAGGATTGTGGGACTTTCCTTTCTAACTTGAGGCTGAAGCCTTCCATATGTTTTGTCCCCCATTAGAATGTGAACTCTTTGAGAACAGGGACCATTTTACTTATCTATTTGTATCCCTTATGCTTAAGCAGAGTGCTTTGCACACAAGCGCTGTATACATGCATATATTCGTGTTTACACGAACCTATAGATGCACACGTGTAAACATATGTGCATGTATGCACACATATAATAAAACACATGTGTATATGTATATTGTATATATGTATATATGGGCATGTGTGTACGTATACATCTATGCACTTATATGTATGTGTGTGTGCACATATATTTGTATGAGTGTGTGTGTGTTCATGCATGTATAGAGACATGCGTATGTATACCTAAATGATAGGTATATAAATATATGCATATAGATAGACACAGACATATATTTACATGTGTATATGTGTATATATATGCATAAATATATAGAGAGATGATATGTTTCTCTCAAGAACTATGGTTCTTTAGCCAGAGAAGGCTGACTATGATGTTGAGGATACTTGAAACTATCCAACAGCAGATTTTGTGAGTGGCAACATGATATAGTCGTAAAATTTATGAATTTATAGTCTGGAGAGACTGCTCCCAACTCAGCACTTGCTAACTGTATGACCAAGGGCAAGTTGCTTAAGCCATCAAGCCTGAGCTTGCTCACATGTAAAATAGATAATATCTGGAGTTCTTTCCTCCCAGGTTTGATGTGAGCATCAAAAGAGATAATGTATGTCAAGCCCCATACAAACCTTAAAGCTCTATATAATGGTATTATTTGAAGGCCCTTAAATTATAAATCATAAAATATGAAAGTTAGAAGGGACTCTTAAAGACCGTGAGATAATGATATCATAAATCAAGAGCTAGAAGGCATCATGGGGGCAGCCAGCCCAACTCCCTCTTTTTATCAGTGAGGAAACTGAGATCCAGGGAGATTGTCACTTGTCCAAGGCTAGGTCATAAGCAGCAGAGATGGGACTTGATTCCAAGTCCTCTTTTTGCTATTAACAAGTACCCAAGAGTCTCAGAGAAGTGAAGTAAAGTAGTGAAGGAAATGGTCTCACGTGTCCTAGGTAATAAGTGGCACATGTCAATACACATTTCTGACTACAGATTTAGTCTCCTTTAGTTTTTGAAAAGTTTTTCCTGAGAATGTTTACCCTGGAAAGAATAGGGTCATGATCACTGAGAGTGTCAGAGGGTTAGAGGTAAGGTTAGTGTCAGAGGTGAACACTCACCCTCCAACACTAACCCTAACCCACATTTATCAGGAATGTTGAAAGGGCATTCTTGGATATGTATGGATTCCCTTCCAAATCTTTTAACCTGTTGTTCTGTATTTATTCTGCTTGTACCCAGTGGGCAGAATTGGACCAAGTGGAGGTGGGGGGGAAGCTTCAGGGAATCAGATTCCTGATTAATTTCAGATAGAAGTAACTAAAAATTTGAACTGTTCTAAATCGTAAAGCTTCATATGCTAGAGTTTCTTGTTAACAGAAATCTTCAAGCAGAGTCTAGATGACCACCTTGTCTGTTTTGTTATATAGAATTTATAGAACAAGGGGTTATGAGATGATCTCTAAAGTCCCTCACCACTAGGAAAAATTGGATTAACTGAAGCTTTTACCACTTTCAGTACGCAACTCCTCCTCATTTGAGGTTCATGTTATCTAAATTTATCATCAATTCCTGATTCTAGGGTCTGTTATTTATCAACCTCCAGTACATTCTTCTTCTTCCTTAATGCCTTTCTCTCTTCTCCATTTCCTCTCTTCATACCATGGCACTTAAACTTATGTAATGATAGGCTCTCAAATATTATCTAACTTCCTAGTTCCTCAGTCTACTCAATTACCATGACTCATCCCTCCATTCCACCTCAACTACACACAGAGCTCATATCTTTGATCTTGTCATCACTCACACATTTTTCACTTCCTTGTTCACAAACTAAAAAAATTCTTTATTTGATCATAATTTTTATCATCCCATCTTTCCCTTTGTCTGACAATGTTCTTTGTTCTCATTATGACTTCCATTTCCTTCTTTCCCTCAGCCCTTAACTGGCTAAACTCTCCACTCTTCCGTATCTCCACCCCTTTGGTGAGCCAGATCTACTCTACACTATCCTCTACTTTCAAATCTCTTTCCCTCTTGTTCCATTACCTATAATGCCTTTCTTATTGCTAAACCCAACCCTGGATTACTCCTGCCATCTGCCTCCTTTACTCCTGTTCACATGTTGCTGAATGAAGTGAGAGAAAAATCACAAAATTGTATTTATTGGGGCCATTCAAATCTGTTATTTAATCTCAACAGGGCTCTCACTGCAGTAATTCACATATCCTATTTCTCCAATTTGCTATCCTAGTTCTCACAGTGGCTGTTCTAGCATTTTCTTCTCTCTTCAAGTCTCTCACAGCACATCCTCCTCTTTCAGCTGAGGATCTTGCTTCATATTTCACCAAAAAATGAAGCTATTTACCAAGTGCTCCCCCTTCTCCCTTCTTCCTCACCTAATGCCAATCCAACATTTTCCTCCACTATATCCTCCTCTACTCTAGTCCCAGATGAGGAAGCAAATCCTTTTTCTTTCCAAAGATGAACTCTATTGTGTTCCTTTTCATTTTTTTTCCAGCAGATTTCCCCTTCTATTAATCCTACTCTCTCTTTTACCTTTAACCCATGCATGTACACTGACTCCTTCTTTGCTACTTACAGATGTTCCCATAGCTCCTCCATCTTTGAAAATCCTCACTTGATCCGACCATTCTTGCTAGTTATATCTCTCTACCCCTTTATAGTTAAGCTCCTTGAGAAATTCATCTTTTCTTGGATGTGGTGGTGCATGCCTGTAGTTCCTGCTACTGGGGAGGCTGAGACTGGTGAATCTCTTAAGTTTGGGAGTTCTGAGTTACAGGAGGCTAAAGCTGATTTGGTGTCTACATTAAATGCAACAATAAGGGGTTACTAGGCTTCTTAAGAAAGGACAAACTGACCCAGTTTAGAAATGGAGCAAATCAAATTTGCCATGATGGTCAGCTATGGAGTTGGGTGAGCAAGTGACTGCTTAACTTCTAGTGTACGTGAAATAGGAAGATCTAATCTCACAAAAAGCTGTCTTCACTAAGTAACTCTGCTTCCTCTTCTCACTCTTTTTTAACCCTTTGCAATCTGGCCTTCAGCTCTATCATTCAACAAAATTGCTGTCTCCAAAGTTACCAATGTTTTCTTAATTACCAAATCCAATGACCTTTTTCTCTCCAAATATCTGAAAAAAATGCATATTAGACAGTCCATCTATAAACATAATATCTCTCTATCTCTCTTGCCTTTTCTCCTCTCTCTGCCTCTTTTTTCTCTCTTTGTTTCTTCTCTCTCTCATTCTCTCTCTCTCTCCTTTTCTCTCTTTTGTCTTTCTCTCTCTACATATATACGTAAATAACATATACAGACATGTATAATAATTATATAACTGTGAATATGAAGACACATACATATGCGTATGCATGTCAATACACAAACATTTATTAAGTGTTTCCTATACTTGCACTCTGCTACTTACTGGAGATTTTAAAAAAAAGTCAAAACAATGCCTGTCCTCAAGAAACTTACATTCTAGTATGTAAGACAATATGTGTGTGTGTGTGTGTGTGTGTACATATATATGAAAATATAGATGGTAAATACAGACTAGATGATGGAAGGTAATCTTAGAGAAGATGATACTAGCGGTTGATGTCACCAAGAATAGTTTGGTGGCATTTGAGCTGGGTTTAAATGTAAGCCAGGGAGTCTAAGCTTCAGAGATTAGGAGTGATAGCATGAGTGAATGAAGAAAGGGAGGTCATTCTTTGTAGTGTGCACTTTTGTCTTCTCTCATTATAGTTCATTACATGGAAGCTTGGGGTTTTTCTTGCAATGTGTGACCCTGGGGTTTCACAGGGTCCCCAAATTTACTGCTGAGCCAGAGGGCTCAGGGAATATACAAAAACAAGGTATTGGGCTCTTGGAGTCCTCTTGTCTTTACAATAGTGAACTGTGTGGCCAATTTTAGCTGCATCCTAAGAATGGGTGCACTTGCTTTGTCTCTATAAAGTATCCAATGAATCAGTTTTGAAGTGCTTAATACAGTACCTATTACATAGAAGGTATTCTATAAATGTTAGTTATTATAATTAAATGTCTGTTTCTGGCTCTTTTTTACTTGTTCTTTCTTGATTTTGGGCGAACAAATATTCAATGGCAGAAGTGTTCAGGACTAGTAATGATCTTGTGAATTGTCAAAGGTGTAAAGGTTCTAGGAGGTCTAAGTATATGGTTGCTATGAATATGGTTCTTAGAAATGGAAGGAGCTGAATGGCAGCAGTGGAAGTCACTGGTTACTATCGCTGTGACACTTGAGAAATCAGTTATACCAGCAGAATTGATTGGACTGATCTAAGTTGAAGTAGAAAATCTCTAATTACAGCCTTTCAAACTGCTTTAAATATGGATGATGCTTAACTATTAGCCTTATAGATGATTGTAACATTAGTTATAACTTGTCACTGAATCTTGTTTAACACCTTCTGTTAATGTACAGTGAGACTTTTTTTTTCTATTTTTGGGATTTCTTCTGAATAGGGCTTGGAATCAAGAAGACTCATCTTCTTGAGTTTAAATCAGATGTTAGCTATGTGACCCTAAGCAAATTACTTAACTTTACTTGCCTCAGTTTCCTCATCTGTAAAGTGAGCTGGAGAAGGCAAACCCACTTCAGTATCTTGGCCAAGAAAACCCCAAATGGAGTCACAAAGAGTTGAACATGACTGAGATGAGTGAAATTAGGAATAAACTAGCTTCCTCATACCCAACTCCTATTATGCACTGAGTACCTGTTTTACTCTCCCTCTTTGGGAAGACTCTTACATGAGACATAACATAAACCATGAGTAAATTGTCACTGAGATGCCAGAATGTCAGTTATAATGAGCTAGTGAATGTAAGAAAAGAGAAGGCAATCTTCCTAATTATAGTTCAGGCAGGCAGGCAATAAAGATTTACTAAGTACCTATGGTGTGCCAGGCACTGTGTTGAGTAACGGAGTTACAAAGAAAGGCAAAAATAGATTCTCTGCTCTCAAGGAGCCCACAATAAAATGGAGGAGACAACATACAAACAACCACGTACAAACAGAATACAAAAATACAAAATATATATGTATATACAGGATAAATTGGAGGTAATCATTAGGAAAAAGGGACTAGAATTAAGGGGGATTGGAAAATGTTCACTGTAGAAGGTGAGAGTCTAGCTAGGACTTGGAGGAAGTCAGGGAATCTAAGAAATGGAGATAAGGAGACAGAGAGAAAGAGGGAGACAGAGAGAGAGAGAGAGAGAGAGAGAGAGAGAGAGAGAGAGAGGAATCCAGACATGGGGAACAACCAATGAAAATGCCCAGGGTTGAGAGATGGATTGTTTTGTGTGAGGAACAGCAAAGATGCCAATGTCAGCAGGATGCAGAGTGCCTGGGGACACAGGATAAAGCAGGGGGGAACTGGTTATGAAAGGCTTTGAATGCCAAAGGATTTTTATATTCCATCCTAGAGGTGATAGGGAGCCAAGGGAGTTTATTGAGTAGGAAGGTGACATGGTCAGATCTATGCTTTAGGAAGATCACTTTGGCAGCTGAATGGAAGATTGACTGGAGTGAGAAAAGGCTGTAACAGGCTTCCCAACCAGCAAGGGGCAGGTAGGTGGCACAGTGGATAGAGTGCCAGACCTGGAGTAAGGAAGATTCATCTTCCTGAGTTCAAATCTGGCCTCAGATACTCACTAGCTATGTGACCCTGGGCAAGTCACTTAACTATTTGCCTCAGTTTCCTCAACTCTAAAGTATCTGGAGAAGGCAATGGCAGATTATTCTCATATCTCTACAAAGAAAACCCCAAATGGGGCTGCAGAGTTGAACACTACTGAAATGACTGACCACCACCAACTAGCAGGCTATTGAAATAGTCTAGGTGTGAGTTGATGACAAAAGTGGTATCACTGTCAGATGATAGAAGCAGGGTATATATGAGAAATATTATGAAGGTAAAATGAGTAAGCCTTGGTAACAGATTGGATATGGGAGAGTGAAATTGAGGATTCAAGGATGATACCTCAGCTAGGATTCTGCGGTAGTGGGAGAATGGTTATATCTTCCACAGTAATAATCGAATTTGGAAAAGGGGAGAGTTTGGGGGTAAGATGAGTTCAGTTTTGGAAATATGTATATGGGACATTTTGCTTAATATGTCTATGGGACATCTAGTTCAATATATCTAATAGACAGTTGGAGATGTGAGACTGAAGGTCAGCAGAGAGGTTAGGTGTGGATAAATAGACATGAGCATCTTCAGCATAGGGATTAAAATTGAATCCATGGGAACTAATGAGATCAATAAGTGAAGTCATATAGAAGGAGAAGAGGAGACAATTGAGATCAAAGCCCTATGGGACATTCATTGTTGGAGGGCATTAAGATGAAGAGAAGATGAGGATCTAACAGGAGAGACTGAAAAGAAATGGTCAGATAGGTAGAAAGAGAATCAGGAGAGAGTTCAGAATTCCTTGGGTTTGAATCCAGATCAGGAATTGAGACAAGACAGGGAGGGCCTGGGACCCCAGATGTATTTGTACATGTAGAATATATTTACATGCTAAACTTTTCTCTTATACTACATTTCCTACAAAAGGGAAACATACACATATGTGTATTGTTTCCCTGCTGGCAAATATGTTGTGTGTTTGTGTGTGTGTGTGTGTGTGTGTATACATATATATGTATAAACACATATGGTATATATAATGTGTGTCTGAATGTGTATGTGTATGCATGTGTGTTATGAACACAAATAATGAATGAGTAAAAGCTATTTATGCAGTACTTTCTAGGTGCAAAACACTTGGCACGTATAAGCAGTGTGTAAACCATAAATCTTGCTACAAATGTGAGTTATGATTATTATTTTAAGTGTCATTCTGTGTGAAATCAATGGCATTTGGTTCCTGAGTAGGAACCTCTCAACACCCTCTTTACTCATCACTTGGCAATTCTTTCTCAGTCTGAGGTCCTTGATCCTGAAAACAACAACAAAAAAATCTTGCAAGGGGGTTTGTGAGCCGACTTAGCCTTGATTCAGATCATCCTTTATTTCAGAGATTCTTGAGTTGTTTGTACCTTACCACACCACTCTAGTCAGTTTTCCCTAGTCTCTGCTAATATGGTAGCTGTAGAACCCAGTAGGTCTGTAGAAGCAAGGGGAACTTATGAGTGCCTCAAAAGCAATGAGGTTGCCTAGTCTGCAGCTTGGAGGAGGCAGCATTTAGCTGGGGTGGTTAAGATAAAGGGAAGATTACTCTTTTTAGCAGATATAAGATCTACTACATGCATCCCATTTGCCTTTATAGCTTGTGGTGAAGGGAATAGCTACATTGTGTGATTCTTCCAGGGATTCTTCCCTCTAGAAGGTGCTTTGCATGCTCCACTAATGTGCTGACCTGCTGGGATGATGGAGGGGGGTAATTATTGTGTGCATGTATTTCCTGCTTGAGGTGTCTTATGATACACTGTGGTTGCCTCAATACTCATCTGTACCATTATCTTGGAAGAGTATGTCTGGTATGACATGGTAATTCATATACAGTGCTGGCTACATTCTTTAAAGGCAATTGCTTGAGATGCCACCCTATTCCTCTAGCAATAGTGTTTGATACTTTTATCTTTAATATGTAAATAATAATAACATCTATCTTACAGAGCTGTTGTAAGGAACAAATGTGATCATCGATTACAATACTTTGTAAATATTAAAGTTCTCTCTCTCTCACACACACACACTCATATACACACACAATCAAAGATTTTATGACTGGAAGGGACCTATGAAGTAATCTAATACTATCATGCTCTTTTACAGATTAGGAAACTGAGTCCCAGAGAAAGGAAATGATTTTATCACGGTCACATGTAATAAATGGGAGCAACCATGGCTTTGATGAACTAGCATGGATACTGTAGATATACGCATGGTCCCAGAGTTTCTGTGAGTTAACATCAAGGGAAGGATGTGACAGGATGTATTTTATCTTTAAAGGATGGCTTCCTGACTTGTTTTTCTTTTAGGATGTACCTCCCTGTAAGATTTTTGTTTTCTTAATTTGAATGTAGTGAAGAGAGCACTTTTTGGTTCTTTGATGTGCTTCATAGCAACTATTAGAGCTGGAGGCAATTGGGAAATTGGACTGCTATTAATAATATAGCATAGCATTACTTTACCACTCAACTAGCATTATAGAACACTTTCTTGGTGTTGTGGGGTTATAATAAAATGAATAGAGAACAGCAGAATTAGGCAAGTTAGTTAGACAAAACATTCCTAAAACATAGATTCAATGGAGACAAATACGAGGACACAATTGTTTGTTTCAAGAGTGGTAGTAAACGAGAAGGGTGCTTGTCTCCTGACTGCTGTGCTTACTGGATAAATCTGCTGAGGGAAGATCTAAAGGGAAGGTATCTCTGGGATAACAGGTACCTCAAATCATTGTTGTGTTACCTCTTATCTCACCTTTGCAATCTCTGTGTCTAAAAATAAAATATTTAAAAAACAAGTGTTGTAAAGACTTTCAGAAGTTTGAAGGAAGCCACTGTGATTTTTAAGGTGTTACCACCCTCACTAGTGGGAACATGAGTTCTAAAGACAAAACAATCTAAATTACAAAGTGATTATGATCTTCATCACCCCAGAATGTGTGGAGTAACAAATAATTGAAGTACTTAACCATTTGTATAATGGAAATGATGCATATGAGTTGAGTTGCATGATTGACAAGATGGTGGGGTAGTTGATTTTTGCCTACCTTTCTGACATAAAAAGCTAAACATTTTAAGAAAAGGATGATGAATGATAGAGAAAGGAGAAGGAATGATAGAAAGAAGGAAGGAACAAAGGAAAGAAGGAAGGGATGGAGAAAGGGAGGAAAGAATAGAGAAAGGCAGGGAATAAGGGAAAAGAAGGAAGAAAGAAAAGGGAAGGAAGGAAAGGGAAGGAAGGAAAGAAGAAAGAAAATATATGCCAAATCTAGAGTAAATCTAGTAAATGTCTATCCACAAAGTAAGAAGAGATAAATACTGCATAGGGTAAAAGCTTTGTGAAATAATTTTGGAGAACTTAGATACTCCTATTTTTTATTCAACACTTACCCTCCACCCCTAGCCCAACTGTGTGCTGAATGCAACCAAGACAACATCACACACTTGTGTTTTAATGTCTACCTGTGGGGGACCTCTGACAAATTTCACTGATGCAAGTGACTCATTCTAAAACCACCCACACATCTCATAACAGACAGACAATGCTGATTCTACCCAAGTGAAGGAAATTTGCAGCTGTGTGTGATATAACAGAAAACATGACAACACAGATCTAGAAAGAGGAGATAGAGATTTACCACCTAACTTAAAAGAGACAGGAATACTATTTGAGGTCAGGTCTTTTCCCACGAATTTACTCTGGGTATAGAGCCAACCAGTGCCACCTCCAACTTAAGGAGAGTAAGTATGTCAAACCTCCTGGTTTTTGTGGGAGAAAGGGGACAAGATCAATAGAAAGAAAGTGGGAGAGGCCAATTGTCTAGAGGAACACCAGAAACACTATGGGGAAGAGAAGAAAAAAAGACTGAAAGAGAAAAAGAACAGATGAAAAGTCTTGTCTATAAGTTTATCATCTAAGCAATCAAACCAGCAATAAGTTTCATAGAGATAGAAGGAAAAATATTTAAAACTTTAGAAAGTTATAAGAGAGTAAGTATTACAGGAAAATTAACCAAAACATCCAATAAAAATGCATTTTGTAGACTTTACCTGGACAATGGTTAAGAAAGTTGAGAATGGTTTTTAAAGATATGTAAAACTCTTTTTAAAAGAAAGGAAAGGGGGGGAGGGAGGGCTTATTAAGTGACTGCTATGTAGCAGACACTGTGCTGTTACAATTATCTCATTTTATTCTCAGAACAATCCTGAGAGGTAAGTGTTATTATCATCAACTAAGTGAAACTGATTTTGAACATAGATTTTGCTGACTTCAGGCCCAGTACTTTTTCTGCTTTCCCACCGAGTTGCCTGCGTAAAATGCTTTAGTATAGAAACAAGTAAGAAAACAATCTTTCATAACATAATTAATAAAGTCAATCAATAGAATGTACCATAGCTACAATTAATGCAAATAATGAATCCTGTGAAGTAGTCACATTATTCAAATTTCAACTATCTGAAGGTTATCATCATGAATAACATATGGTAATTGGTTCCAGCCCAATCTGGATCACTGATTACTCTAAGTGATCACTGGTTATAGCTTCTCAAAGTATGAACATTTCAAGACCAAAACATAGCACTGGTTTTAATTTAAAACCCCATTATTACCTTCATTACCTCCCAATAAAAGTGGTAGGTGATCCTCAGATACTTTAAATTGAGTTGAACTTTTCCCCCTAGAAATATAAGTTCTCAAAGGCATCATTTTCCAAAATGTCTGTTTCACCCATATTAAAATTTTGTTGATCCACTTCCTTTGCTTATTTTCTTGAAAATATAAGGATGTGTAGCTTCAGCATTCTCATCAATTATACTATTGGAACAACTAGTGCTTACGCCAAAAGTGTCTTTACTATCCGTTTAATTTCCACTTTCCATTTTCTTTCACTTCCTTTAATAAACTTGATTTTTGTCTGAATGGCTGTTTGGCTAAAAGGAATGCATTTTTATTGCAATCTTCAGTCCATACAGCTAAAAGATGCTCCATTTTTATCATCACAATACTTTTATTCCTTATAATTGTTTTCCAAGCATAAAAAGTGTTTGCAAACCTCAAAAAGGCAGCTTTGCCTTTTTATTTTATATTGCCTTTGTGTTTTATCATATTCTCTACCATAGATTCAGGCTTTCCAATATCTCATCCTATTTTCATTACTATGACTATCTTCATGCAGGATCAATTACATCAAATTTTTGTTCTAATGTAATAACAAGCCTCTCCTTTTCTGCACTGGGATTGTTTCCATCTAATATAGTCTTCCTTTTGTCTATTTTATTACAGACCTTTTACAAAATTAATATAATTATTGGTAGTTTGGTATATGGCAGCACATCATTTCCATATGCAGTGATAGGCAAGTATAGATTGACAACATAGTGATATACTGTCAATAGCTTCAACTAGCTTACACATGCCCCATTAATTGAATTTTCACTCACATTAAATGTGACTTGGTATTATTTTGTGATTGATCAAAATAAAATTTAATATTACTTGAATTCATATTATTCATGATCTAGCTTTACTTAGAGCAGATGATAGAGAATGTCTCCAAATGATTAGGAAATCTTAAAAACAGAATAAAAGCTTTAGAACACAAATATATAGAAATAGAAGAAAAGTGGTAGAAGAAAAGGAA
This sequence comes from Vombatus ursinus, assembly GCF_900497805.2. Lineage (NCBI taxonomy): Eukaryota > Metazoa > Chordata > Mammalia > Diprotodontia > Vombatidae > Vombatus > Vombatus ursinus. Next base: position 2,733,024 of record NW_020954751.1, read on the forward strand.
AATACAATTACATCCAGTCTTAATGTCTCTCCTGACATCCCTTTTTGCATCTCCAACTAGCTAACGGATATCTTAAAACAAATACCTCACAGATATCTTAAAGTCAATAAATCCCAAATTGAACTTATCTTCTCCCTATTTCTAAACTTTCCTTATTTCCCTTTTGCTGTTCAGGGTATCACAATCTTTCCAGTCACCAGGCTTGAAACCTGGGTGTCATCTTTGTCTTCTCAATCTCTTTTGCTCTCAATGCCCCCTCCCATCCAATCAGTTTCCAAGACCTATTGATTCTAAATTTATAGCATTTCCATATACACATATATGTATATATATGTATGTATATACACACATGTATATACATACATATATGTGAATATATGTGTGTATATATGAATATATATATATATATAATATGAATATATACACATATATCCCCTCTCTTTTCTAAAACTTCCACCATTCTGGTGAAGGTCCTAATCACTCCACAACTTGACAATTGAAGTAGCCTTTTGGTTGTCTTTATGCCTCAAGTCTTTCCCTTCTTTAGACTGTCCATCACTCAGTTATTGAAATGATCTTCTTAAAGCATAAGTCTGACAATGTCACCCTCCTATTCAATCAATCCAGTGATTAGAATTGTAGACTTCACAGTAAGTATGATTAAGAAAGTTGAGAATGGCTTGTAAAGATAATAGGAAAAAACTGTGAATCAAGACTAAGCTAATTGAGGATGGAAGGGAAGTTACCTGGGAGTCTATAAACAATAACTACCAGAATTTTTATTGGGATGTAATATGAATAGTATGAATCTCAAAACAAAAGAGGTTACTGAGAGACAGAGGTAGGAAAACCTGGAAGTGGCATTGGGGATCAAGGGGTATTCTAATTCTCCCACCTTGACAAGTGAATTAAGGAGAATGAGTTAAGGTACAAGCAGTACTGAAAAGATTGGCCAGGGAGGCTGTCATCAAGGTGGGTGGGTAAAGCCAGGTTTCCATAAGAACTAGTAGATAGAAGAAGTGGAACATGAAAAAAGATTTAAGATTAAGAAAAGTTTGTTGCCTATGGAATATGCATTCCAGAGGGCACAGTAGATGGGCTTAGGAAGTTATGTTGAAACTTTGGGGTAAGAAGGCTGAGGGGGATGAGAATGAGGAATCAGGTGGTGGAGGTGTGGAGAATTGGATTCAGGTGGTGATCTATCGGAGTTCGGAGTAATCAGGATGTGAAGGGTGTGATCAGGTATTCAGAGAATATTCAGCACTGAATGGAGGGCACCACTCTTCTTCCCAGTTGAGGATGGAAATTGGGCTACAGGCAAGTACAATATGAGATGGAAGGCAGATGGTAGGATGTTTGGGTGGGAGGCCCCATTTCACAACTCCTTCTCCCTCCAAAGGCTGGAGATTAGGCGTGGAAAAGGCACAGCTGGAGATGAAAGTCAAATCTGCACAAAAGGAGAAAGAAGTTCCATTCCCCACCAAAATTCCTCTTCTTCCATCAAAGGATGAGAATAGAAAGAGATACAAGGCCTGAAATTAAAGGGAGTGCTGCTTTTCTTTGCACTGGAGATTCTCTGCAGCCCTTTTGAGAAATTGGTTTGGCAACAGGAGGTAGAGGATGCTTGTGCTGGCACAGATGGAAGTACTGCATTGGGGCAAATGGAAGATGCCTGACCTTGACCTCTAGCAGCTTACCTTCAGGGGACACACTGAGCCCAGAAAAAGGTGTAAAGCTCAAGACCCTAGCATGCATTAGCATGATTTGCAAGAAAAAAATATACCTCTGTCTTTATATATTGTTTTTTAAGACATTAAGTAAAGCAAAAAAAAAAATAATAATAATTGTGATTGCCAGATATCAGAGGCTAAAGATTTAAGGGAATCAAAAGAACAAAAGTGTTTATGTTCTTTTGAGTAAATTAGAAATATTTATATATGAGAATAAATATAATTGGAGGAAGGAGTGGGCAATATAATAGAAAGTTACTCAAGAAAAAAGGGGGGGGGGGTGAATAAAAGACCGAAGAGAATTTGAAATGTGCTCATGCCCACATCAGAGGGAGATCATAAAAGGGATAATAATGTCTTTATTCTCTCAGTATTAGTGAAAAAGTAGGGCAAAAACAATGGAGGTGAGTATTTGTATTGGGATAATTAAAAGGCAAGCAGAGGTTTCAAACACACAACCTGTGGCCATATTGTAACCCCCACCACTGAGTATGGCCCAAAGCAGATTAAAATATAATTGGGAGATTTATTGGGGGAGATGCTGAGATGGCAGAGAAAAGAGAGGAACTCACATGAGCTCTCTCAAATTTCCCCTCAAAATAACCTTAAGTAATACCTCAAAACAAATTCTGGAGCAGCAGAACTCACAATAGGATGGGATGAAATCATTTCCCAGCTAGAAATAGCTTAGAAAGTCAAAAGGAAAGATCTACTGGAGAAGGAGATTACAGCGGTCTCTTTGCTGGTAGCAGGGGCAGAACTATGTTGTATTGCTCATACTCAGATCCAGGTCACAGTCCTGGATGTCAGGCCCAGGGCAAGGAAAAGAACTAGCATACCAGAAGTTGTGGTTGCAGGGGAGAAGGGTACCCTGCTCATAGTTGCAGGACAGAAAAGAGTGCTTGTGGTCATTCATAGACCAGAGCACAGGCAAGGAGAGCAGTAAAAACACCTGTCTCTAGATCATACCATGTTGAAGAATTGAAAATTTACAGGTTCCCATAATTTTCTCTGAAAATAGCTGCACAAAAAACCACAAGCTTGGTTCAGTGTCCCGTCCATCCTAGAAGCAGAGCTACACTTTATCAAAGAGTTAAGAGTCAAGAAATAGGCTAGAAAAATGAGCAAACAGCAGAAAAAGATCCTGACTATAAAAGTTACTATGGTGACAGAGAACATCAAAACACAAAGTCAGAAGAAGAAAACAAAGTCAAAACTCCCATATCCAAAGCCTCAAAAAAAATTATGAATTGGTCTCAGGCCATAGAAGAGCTCAGAAAAGGATTTTGAAAATCAAGTAAGAAAGGTAGAGGAGATGGAAAGAGAAATGAAAATGATGCAAGAAAATCTTAAAAAAAAAAGTCACCAAAAAAAAAAGAGTCAACAGCTTGGTAAAGGAGGCACAGAAAAAATACTGAAGAAAATAACACTTTGAAAAGCAGAATAGGCCAAATGGGACAAGAAAAATCCAATGAAGAGATGAATGCCTTAAAAATGAGAATTAGCAAAATGGAAAAATAGGCACAAAAATTCACTGAAGAAAAGAACTTAAAAAATAGAATTGGTCAAATGGAAAGGAGGTACAAAAGCTCACTGAAGAAAATAATTCCTTAAAAATTAGAATTCTTAAATATATAGTAAACTGAGTCAAATTTACAAAAATAAGAGACATTCCTCAATGGATTTATGGTCAAAAGATATGAAGAGACAGTTTTCTGAATTAAGTAATCGAAGCTATCTATAGTCATATGAATAAATGATTTAAAACACTATTTATTAGATAAATGAAAATTAAAACAACTCTGAGCTACCACATTATATTTATCAGATTGTCTAATATGACAGAGGAAAAAATGATAAATGTTGGAGGAGATGTAGGAAAATTGAGACACTAATGCACTATTAGTGAAACTATGTGGATTCAACCATTCTTTAGAATAATGGGCTATAAAAATATCTATATGCTTTAACCCAGCAATATCACTGCTAGGTCTGTATCCCAAAGAGACAAAAAATAAAAAGGAAATGGACCTGTATGTATATTCATAACAACTCTTTTGATGGTGGCAAAGAATTAGAAATCGAAGGGCTGTCCATCACTTGGGGAATGGCAGGAATAAGTTGTTGTATATGATTGTGATGGAATACTATTGTGCTATAAGAAATCTTAAGCAGGATGCTCTCAGAAAAACCTGAAAGACTTACATGAACTGGGGCAAAGTGAAATGAGTAGAACCAGAACACTGTATAGAGTAACAGCAATATTGTATGATGATCAACTGTGAGTGACTTAACTATTCTCAGCAATACAATGATGCAAGACAATTCTGAAATACTTACGATAAAAAATGCTATCCATATCAAGAGAAAGAACTGATGGAGTCTGAATGTTGATTGATACATACTTTTGGTTTATTTCCTTTTTCCCTGAGTTTTCTTTCACAACCTGACTAATATGGAAAAATATGTTTTGCAAGACTGCATATGTGTAACCTACACAAAATTGCGTGCCTTTTCAATGAGTTGGGGAAAGGAGGGAGAAGATTTGGAAATGAAAAACTTTAAAAAAATGTTAAAGTTGTTTTCACATGTAATTGGGGAAAAATAAAATATTAAAAAACTATAGATTGGAGAAATTATACAACTATAGATTGGAGAAATTCTTCTTTCAAAAGGATAGAATAGGCTAAAAAAGGAGAAAGTAACAATTTCAATTACATGAAGTTGAAAAGTTCTTGAAGAAACAAAATCAATGTAACTAGGGTAAGACGGGAAGCTGACAATTGGGAATAAAATTTTGGCATCATTCTTGATTAAGGCCTAATGTGCAGAATACACAGGTAAATAATAAAAATATGTGATTAAGAATCATCCTCCAATAGATAAAGATAATGTACAAGGAATTCTCTTTTTTTGCACTCATAATATTTTGTTTTTCCAATTACATGTAAAGCTAGTTTTCAATATCCATTTTTGTAAGATTTTTAGTTCCAAAATTTTCTCCCTCTCTCCCTTCCCTTCCCACTCCCCAAAGCAACAAGAAATTTGATATAGGTTACACAAGTACAGTCATGTTAAACATATTTTCACATTGGTCATGTTGTGAAAGAAGAATCAGAACACAAGGGAAAAACAATGAGAAAAAAAATTTAAAAATGAAAAGAGTATGCTTTGATCTGCATTCAGTCTCCATAGTTCTTTCTCTGGATATGGATAGCATTTTCCATCATGAGTCTTTTGGAATTGTTTTGGATTATTGTATTCCTGAGAAAAACTACAGCACAGTTGATCATCGGACAATATTACCATTACTGTGTACAATGTTCTCCTGGTTCTGCTCTCTTAACTCAGAGTCAGTTCAAACAAGTCTTTCCAGGTTTTTCTGAAGTCTACCTGCTCACCATTTCTTACAGAACAATAATGTTCCATCACATTTGTTTTCCACAACTTGTTCAGCTATTTCCCAATTGATGGGCATCCCCTCAATTTCTAAGTCTTTGCCACTACAAAAAGAGCTACTATACACATTTTTTGTACAAACAATTCTCAAAAAAAATTAGAAGCCATTAACAACTATATTAAATATATCTCTAAATTATGTATTGGAAGAAGGTAAATTAAAATAATTCTGAGGTTTTACTATTCATTCCCAACAAGTTTGCAAAGGAAAAAAGAAGACAAAATATGTCAATAGTCAATGATGGATTGGCTGAGGAAAATAAAGCATATTAATACTTGATGATGAGGCTTTGGTCTGGAAAGCAACCTAGTCTTTTGCTTTAAAATGTGATCGAAATATAGACATAACTTTCACTGTAGTATTCCACTACAATGTATATAATCAAGGAGGCCAAAGACAGGACAAAATGGTGATATATATGTATGTATGTATGTATGTATGTATGTATGTGTGTGTGTGTATAGTATGAAGTAGCATTTTTGTGGTAGTTAAAAATAGAAAATAAAATGAGTTTCCATTTATTGGGGGGAATACCTAAACGAGTTAGGTTACATGGAGCAATAATGAGTATTTCAGATAAAAGTAGGAAGTCATATCCAGTTTGAAGTAAGAAAAACTAGGAAAAGTATCTAGTATTATACATTATAAAATATGTTATAGATAGATATAGAGTTTGTATACATATATGTATACATATACATAAGTATGTATAATGTTATAAATATAAAGATAATGACACAAATTGAAATAAGGATAAATATGCTGAATACTGTATTATTATAGTTATGAAATTTTTCCTTGGAGAAGTGGTGAGAAAATGCATAACCCTCCTTTCATTGGAGAGGCAGGAAACGATGGGTGTGAAATTTTGCATATGCTTTCAAATGCAGCTGATGGGATGGTTGGTTTTGCTGAACCTGAAAAATACGTAATCTTGTTATAAGGAAATGAATACAGGGAGTGGATGGTGGCAGAAAGAGGAGCAGAAGGAGCATCCAGAAATGAATATGATATAAGCATAAATAAAACTTCATAAAAATAGAAGGAAAGAATGCCCGAGTATTAGATTGTTGTTGTCCTTATACATGAGAGACAGCTGCTACAAAGAGAAAAGTCCACTACATTCGAACACTTAAGAGCTGGGCTTGAATCTCAGATCTACAATTGATTGACATATTGCCTTGTGCAACTTATAGGAACCTCAGTTTATGTATAAAACAAGAATAATAATACCTTTAAAATCTATCCATAAGCTTTTTCTGTGAAGATACAATGAGAAAATCCATATAAAATTAGATAAAATATTAATTACTGATTTTTTCAAAATTTATCATTTTAGATATTATTTGAAAGCATGAGCAGTAAATTAAAAAGGAAGGCTGGGTGGTGGTGGTGGAGAACTTACAAAGACTTTTTTTTTTCTATAAGTAAGTCAACATTTATTTCCATGAAGAAGATTCCTTTTAACAAATCAATAACTTTGGGGAGAACATCTTGGGATGGGGTGTGTTCTATGAGATTATGATCACAGGAATAATTCTAGGGTCCTGCACATGACCAAAAATACAAATTAATTTCTCTCTCTCTCTCTCTCTCTCTCTCTTTCTCTCTCTCTCTCTCTCTCCCTCCCTCCCAGGTACTAGATATGGGTGAGAAGCAGAAAACATGAAAGTTCTATATTATTTTCTTTAAATGTTTCTGGTGAAAATAAATATAATACCTTTTTTTAAACAATGGGCCAAACTATTTTACTCTTAGAAAGGACACACAAGAGTCCCTACATGAGATTAATAGCATTTTTTCCACTTGGCTGAGTGTTATTTTTGTAGCAGCAAATTGCTGAAACCGATATTATTACCACAATTGCTCTCTCACAAAGTTTTCATAAATAAAGGTCAGAAATGTTGCAAAGTGTACTTTTCCTGACTGGCTCCTGCAGGTAACATTTCTCCACATTCTTAGTTACAGTCTTTGGAATATCTTCTCTTCTGGTAATCAGTGTTATGATTCTGGCCTTTCTTGTGGTTTCCACCTTTCAAACAAGTTGAAATTACCTACATGTCCAGTAATTATACCACAGGGTCCCCTAGCCAATTAAAAGCAACCATCTCACAATCCGTATTTGTTAACCACTCTGAAAGATGACTAACAGATTGCTGCTTGGCCTTGATGAATGGAATAGTGGTTCAGGGAATAGGACACTGGGATTCAAGTCTGGTTTCTGCTCTTAATTTCTTGTATGTCTCCTTTCATCCTTATCCTCCTCTACCTTTTCCCTTCTACATCACACTTCAACTCTGCTTACCTCTTCCGCAGCACCCTATGGGATTCCCATTCCATAATGAACAAAACATCTCTTCTTTTTGGACCTTTTCCTTTTATACTTCTACCTACTTATATAGACCTGAGTTCCCCCAGCTGACTGCATTTCTTGCCAGCCTCTCCAGGTCTGACTTTATTTTCTTTAATACAACATTACACTGGTTCTGAAGGGGAAGTCAGAATCCTTCTTGGTCTCTAATCTAGGCACTCCCTTTGCCACCAACACTCAGCAACCACTCTGAAGTTCACTCTACTAAATTTTTTTTCATACAACACAATTCGTGCTGAATCTTATTTACTGACTCATCTTGTTACTTTTGCCGCTTTCTCAAGGAGTCAGCTTCAACTTGCAAAATGATGCTACTTCAAGCAAGCTAACATTTCAGTTCCAAGATCTCTTCAGATCTCCGTATCTACTCATCTGTTTGACCTTAGTCACCTATAGGGATAATCACATCCCTGGACCTCAACAAAATCCATGTTCCACTTCCAATAAAAAAAAACCCTCTGCCCACGACTTTATATCATTCCACCATTCTCTATACTTTAACTCTCCTAAAACTATTCTTTATCCTCATCATGCCCTCCCATTCCACCATGCTTCAATACTTTCTCAGGCCATTATCTCTACTTTGACTTCAATTTCTTTCCCTTCTAATATTGAACCTGTAGAACTCCACACTGTCTTCTGCTCTCAAATCTTTTGCTCAATTGTTCTATTATTGCTTATTCCTTGACAAACCACAACCTCAGGTCATTCTCAAATCTGCCTCCTCTGTTCCTACTTAAATGATAAATCAATCAATCAATCAAACAGCGTTTATTAAACACTTATAAGCCAGGTTCTGTACCAAGAGATATAAACACATACACACATATGCACATATACACACATAAATACATATATATACACACACATATGTATGGCAGCTAAATGGATCCGTGCATAGAGGGCTGAATCTGGAGTTAGAAAGACCTGAGTTCAAATCTAGCCTCAGACACTTACTAGCTGTGTGACCCTGGGCAAGTCACCTAACCCTGGAGAAAGAAACAGCAAATCACTCTACATTATCTTTGCCAAGAAAATCACAAGTGGGGTCATAAGGAACAGGACATGACTGAAATGACTGAACAGCAACTATGTGTATACATACGTACATACATACATACACATATGTGTGCATATTCCCTTTTTAATGCATTCTTCTTTTGTTTTCCATTTAAGTCCAACTACTTTCCATTCAATTCAACAATCATTTTAAAGTTCATTATGTTTAATCCTCTCTCTGTATACACACACACACACACATACATATATACAAGGAGAAATTTTGCTTTATCATACACACACGTATAATAAATAGAAAATAAGAGAGGGAAGGCATTTAGAGGGGTTGGGAAAGGTTTTCAATAAATGGGTCTTTAGACTGAATTCAAATGAAGTCGTTAGGCAGAAATAAGGAGGGAGAGAGAGCCATGGGCAACATCCAGAGAAAATGCCCGGAGTCAAAAGATAAAGTATCTATTTGGTGGAACAGGAAGGAGACTGATATCATTGGATCAAAGAATCAGGGAATGAGGTGTAAGAAGACTGGAAAGGTCTGGGGTGGGGGTCAGGCAGAGAGAGACTAAGTTACAAAGGGCTTTGAACTCCAAACAGGGTTTTGTATTTGATCCCGAAAGTGATAGGGAGCCCTGCAGCTTATTGAGTAAGGAGGTGACATGGTTGGATTGGCACTATAGGAAATTTACTTTGGTGGTGATTAGAGGATTGGAGTGGAGAGAGACTTGAGGCAGGCCAATCCACCAGCAGGGTATCGCAACAGTACAACCTTGAGGCGATGACATCTTATAGTAGCGCTGTGGCAGTGTCAGAGAAGAGAAAGGGGGATATTGAAGAGATGTTGGAAAAGTGAAATTGACAGACCTTAACAACAGATTGGAAATAGGAGCTGAGAGACAGTGAGAGGTAGAGTTGACACCTAGGTTGAAAGCCTGGGGGACTAGGAGGATGGTGTTCCCCTGAGAGTAAACGGCATATTTAGAAGTGGGGAAGGTTTAGGGGAAATGATAATTTCAGTTTTAGATTTGTTGAGTTTAACATATCTACTGGACATCCAATTTAAGGTGTCTGAAAGGTAGTTGGAAATGTGAAATTAGAGGTTAGCAAAGAGATTAGAACATGCTTGGTAGATTTGAGGATCATCAGCATAGAACAAAGGCTCATCTGAGATTTTTTTAAAAATATTTTTTCTATTTCTGGAGAGCTTGAATATTATTTTGTTTCTAAATTCTTGTTTCTTTTAAACAGGATAAATCTGAATATTTATTTTACTGTTATTCTTAGTTGTCACTTGCTCAGAACATTTTTATTATATAATTCTGGGATGTAATATTACAAATCTTATTTAATAATCATAATAATTATTATTATGGCTAGCATTTATGTAGTGCCCATTATGTGCCAAGTACTGTGTTCAGTGCTTTACAAATATCATCTCATTTAGTCCTTATGACAACCCTAGGAGGTAGGTGCTATTATTATTGTCCCCATTTTAACAGATGAGGAAACTGAGGCAAGCAAAGATTAAGTGTATGTATATATACATATATATGTATATACATTCATGTATGCACATATTTATATATGTATATATAGACATATATATAGTCAACAAAATTTATTTTTAAAAAGTGGAAAAGCTGATATTCAAGCCCATGTCCCCTGACACTATACCCTTCACTTTACTGTACTTTTATTCAATAAAATTATATCATTTGCATTCTAAGCTCTGCCATTTTAAGAGGTCAGTGGAAGTACTGCCCTCTTTTTTAAAAGGGTAGCTACATTTTAAACTGTAGGATGGCGTACTAAAAAATGAACTCTGGCTTTGGACACTGAGGACCTGTATTTCAAACCTCAGGAGTGACTACTTAGTAGTGACTACTCAATAGTAACCAGTGTGACCTTGGGCTAGTCAAATAAACTCTCTGTGCTTCACCTTCTTTATTTGTAAAATGATAGCATTAGAGATCATCCAAGCTAGATTATTGCTGAATTCTCTTCTGGTACAAAATCCTACAAACACTATTATTGAAACAATGCCACTTCCTTAGTTAGGTCATATGAATCATGTAAGTGCTTTTATGGGGTCTATTTTTCTGGATTGGAGCTGATTGTGGAATGAGTACATTATTAAGCCACCCACATCTTTATTCCAAATATCTAGGTTTCAGTTGATAATTACAATATTGCCAAGGACAGCTATATAGAAAATCCTCTTAACACCATGGATGATCCAAACAGGTTGTTGTGATTCAGGATACTGGCAAAATTAGAAAGCTTGAACTAACTTCCGCCTCCTCCACTACCACAACAGCAGCTAGGACTATTATGAGCCTAGAGGTTATGAGTTATCTGGGGCAGCTTACTTTATCTTTGCCACAGGGTGAATTGATCTGGGATCCAACTGTAAGCCCTTTGGTCAAGGAGGATATAAGGCCAGCCCGAAGAGTCTGTGATGCAGTGAGGCCTTGTTATGCCAGAGAACTTCCTTAGCCTCCAAGCCAGAACTTTTATCTTCCTGTGAACTGTTTTCTTGGAAGTATTTGAAGAAGGTTGTATTAAAAGCATTGTTTATCAAAACCCTGAGGCTCTGAGTGACCCATCGTATCCAGTGTCGAGACATAGGCCTTGCCAAAAGAATCAACAATTGCTGAATTCAAACAGTAAATACAGAGTGCTATTCTTTAGAGGCCCAGGAGAGATGTCAATATTTAGCAATACCTGATTCAAAATACTAAGCTTTTGTCATTTTTCCCAGAAAATGAAATAATGGATAGGTTCAGATACTGCCATTCACAATGTCATGCTCCTAAATGCATAAGTACTACTGGTTCCGAGGGAAGAGATAGTCATGTAGCTACTAAATGTTTACCAGATAACTATTTTTGAAGGCAATTCACCTCCGTCATGAATTGATATGTCTTTCATCTTCTCTATCTCTCTAATCTTCCAGCCTCATTGAAACAATTGCCAATACTATTAATACTGTTAATTTCATTTTCACAGCACCTCTTAAGTCTGGCCTCTTCCCTCCACCCTAAGTCAATCTCCCATAACTTTCTCTTTAAAAATGTTTCATTGTTTTAATCAACTAAGGTCCACCTTCTCACCCTCCCACCTCATTCAGCTCCAGTTGAGAACACAAGAAAAACAAACCCTTTTACAAACATATATTGTCTATCGAAACAAATTTCTACAACAAATTGGTCATGTTCCAAGAAAAAAAAATCATATCACTCTGCACTCTTAGTCTTTCACTTTTCTTAGTCCTTTGGAATCCTGGTTAGTTCATTATGCTGATAAAACTTCAGCATAATATTATTCCATTAAATTCGTATTCCATATCTTGTTCATCTACACCTCAATTTAAGAATGCCCTCTCATATTTTTATTCTTTGCCACTTCATGAAAGATATATAATGTACACACACATACATATATTTGTACATATACACATACAGAGAGAAAGAGTGTATGTGTGTTAGAGAGAGAGAGGGACAGAGGGAAAGAGAGAGAGACTGAGAGGCACACAGAGAGAGACAGAGAAAGACAGAGACAGAGAGAGACAGAGACAGAAAGAGACAGAGAGACAGAGAGAGAATAGATCCTTAGAAGTTGGTTTGCTTAATACTAATCCACGGATGAGGAGCCTGCTGCCTTGAGGCCCTTTGGCCGATTCCAAGTTTTACAGAATAAATCATTTTATTAAGGGGATATGTTCTGTGAAATTTGGTTTCATTCAAATTCCATTAATAAAAGGATTTGTTCTGTAAAACTTGAAATCAATCAAAGGGCCTCACTTGAGGACCTAGAGGGCCATGTGTGGCCTCGAAGTAGCAGGTTTCATAACCCTGGTTCATCCCTTAATCTACCCTCCCTCTAATTTCCTCTCCTCTCTTCTCCCCTTTACCTCCTATTACTCTATTGAGTAAAATGTATTTCTGTATACAACTGTGTGTATCCTTTTTTTTTCACCAGCTCAGATGAGAATGAGGTCTAAGTGTCAACCACTGTTTTCCACACTGTCCTCATTCATATGGATGACTGATTTTGAACCTTGATTATGTGAGATAATTTCCCCCAACCTTCCTTCCCCCTCCGCACTCCATTTCCTCTGTCCTTCCATTCTTTTCTTAAGATCATAAATAAATAAATAAATAAATGAAACCACTCCTAGGCCTTGTCTAATTGGACTCCCTTTATGAACCTTGATGATGACAAGATTCAAAGGTGGCACACGTATCATCTTCCCTTATTTGGATATAAACATTTTTCATTGTTGAGTCCTTTATCATTGTTGTTTCATGTTTACCTTTTCATTTTTTTCTTAACTCCTGGGTTTGAATTTCAAGGTTTCTCTGAAGCTCTGGTCTTTTCATGGGGAATGCTTGGAAGTTTGGTACTTCATTAAAAATCCATTTTTTTTTTCTCCCCATAGCACTATACTATAATTAGTTGTGCTGGATAAATTATTCTTGGCTGGAAGCCTTCCAGAATATCATATTCCAAGTTCTCTGCTCCTTTATGGTGGTAGCTGCTCATTCACATGTGATACTGACTGTGTCCTTTTTTTCTAGCTGCTTGCAGTATTTTTCTTTGACCTAGATGCTTTGTATTTTTGGCTATGACATTCCTAGGGATTTTCATTTTTGGTTTCTTTCAGGAGGTGACTAGTAGCTTCTCTCTATTTTCACTTTGCCCTTTGGTTCTAAGAGATATCTAGGCAGATTTCTTTTACAATTTCTTGAAATTATATGTCCAGGCTCTTTTTTGTTGTCATTGTTCAGATAATCTAATGATTCTTAATTTTCCCCCTTCATTTTCCAGGTCAGTCACTTTTCTTATGAATTACCTTAATTTTTTTCTATTTTTCAACCTTTTGACTTTATTTTAATATTTCTTATTGCCTCATGGAGTCATTAGCTTCCATTTGATCTTTCTAATTTTCAGAGAGTATATTGCTTGAGTAATATTTTATACCCTTTGAGCCAAGGCATTAAGTCTCTTTCCAATTTTTTTCTTCCATAGCTCTCTTGTTTTTTTTTCCAATTTTTTTTCTCAAATGCTTTCATTCCATTTACATGTGTGTGTCTTTTGAAACTCTTGCTTTACCTCTTCCAGGAATTTTAGTTGACATCACTCAAGATAAGGTTTTCTCTGAGGTTTTGCTTGTAGAGGTTTTGGAGTCATTCTTTCTTTGGCATTTGTGTCTTGAGGTTCTCTGCTACCATGATAGTTCATTATGGTGGGGTTCCTTTTTTATCTGCCTATTCTTCTAGTCTACTTCTTGACTTTGGACTTGATGTTAGGGTTAAGGCTCTGCCACTTTTCTGGAGGAAAGATCTGGGCTGGTCCTGTGGCTGCTTCCTTGGGGGTATCGAATGTTGTGTTTTTCTAGCTTCTCAGGGACACACTTGGGACCTGAAAGCTTTCAGCTCTCCCAGAGAGGTCTGATGCAGGACAAAGTCTGCTAGCTTCCCTCTCCCCCCTCCCCATCTGAGCTTTGTAGGTTTCTGACCTGGGTTTGAATTTAGGCAAGAGTAGACTGATGCTGGGTTCAGCCACTATCAGCCAACAGGAAAGCTCTGTTGGTTCAGAATGACAAAACTGTAGATTTCCCTTTTGTCTGGGATTCCTGCCTCGGTTGTTTGTTTACAAGGTGAACAAGTGAGTGAGCCACACCACTGCTGTTGCTTGCTTCCGCTTTTCTTAGTGAACTGTCCCAGGCCTCCGTACCTGCAACCTCACTTCCCCGTACAAGTTCCCTTTTCACTCTGCCCTGGATGTGGGTAGTAAGTAACAGAGTTGCCAGTTGGTACCTGTGTCTGTCTTGGTGCTATGGGATGGGTGTGGTGGCACCTTGATATGAGGCTGGGAATGCCTCTTATGCTATTGTGCAACCTCTCCTTGAATGTTGTCTCCTGCCCCAATCCCATCCCCCATGTCCCTGTAACTTTCTGTATGTCTCCTTATGCAAAACTGGGCTAGACAAATGACATCACAATTTAGCCTTGTGTATTTTCTAGATTTCTTTGGAGGAGTTTATGAAGGAGAGACTATCACAGTGCTTCTGATCATTCTGCCCTTGTGGGCAGGCCTCCCATATTCATCACTTCTTACCTGGATTATTACAAAACATCTTAACTAGTTGGCCTCATTCCATTTCCTCTCTCCTCCAATCCTTTCCACAGTTGTCAAAACGACCTTTCTGAAGCATAGACTTAATACTTCCCTCTCTATGATCCAAAGCCTTTAGTGGCCCTTTATGCTCACTAAGTTAACATAGACTTTACTCAGCCTTCCTAGTGTTTATGTAATGAGGGTTTGGTACATGTCAAGATCACTGAAGTTGGAGGTAATCATAGTAGGTGGGTGCAGTTATGGACATTCTCCACTGACCTGCCACATTGTTGGGAGCAGCCTCTTTCCATTGGCTACATAGCCAAAACTATCCGCATCTTTAAATCTACTCACTTAAGTGCAATCACTTTCTTTTCCAGCAGTACCAGATATAAAGGACTCATTTACTCATAGAAGGTGACACCATGCAGTAAGCAGAGAAGGACCGTCTCCCCTTTCCTTTAACTATGTGATCCTGAGAAATATGCTGAAGATCTGGGTCTGTTTTGTTTGTCCTTTTTGGTTCTAGGTACAGGGAATGGAATCTTTGACTGAAGCTTAATCCATGGAGACCTTGGAGCCCAGGACTCCAGACCAAAGTGGTGTGTGGGAGGGGAGGGAGGGGATTATGTTCCAAATGTGTTGGGGGAAATGTTTGTTTGTTCTTGATATATCTTTGAAGTAAATAATCTTGAGTAAAAACTGTAAGTGATTAAATGGACCTGAGATTCATGGACCCTAAAATGGGGGGGGAGGCAGAAGAGAATGAACATTTATTAAGCATCTACTATGTGCCAAGCACTATGTGAGGCTTATCTCCTTTGATCTTTAAAGAAACCCTAGAAGTTAGGTGCTATTATGATCCTTATTTTGCAGTTAAAGAAACTGAGGCACACAGAAGGTAAGTGACTAATTTAGGATCATATAGCTAGTAAGTGTCTTAGGCCAGATTTGAACTAAGCTCTTCTTGACTGCAGGCCTGGCACCCTATCCACTCATTGTGCCATCTAGCAGCCCAAATGTAAGCCATGGGAGCTCTAGTCGACAGCAAAGAAAAGAGATTTTCCCTCACCCCTGCCCCAATGAACACTTGTGGATATTGGAAAATCCTTAGAAAGGAATAAAATGTTACACACCTGGCCCTTAGAGACTGAGGGTGGAGTAACCCATGTTATGGTTGTATCCTGCTACAATCTGGTTCCAACCTAGCTGACCAGTCATTATGAAAGGGAAATTTCATAATATTCCCTTTCATGTGTTCTGTATTTGTCTCCAACTGGACCTTATATAGCTCGGTTCCTCTCATTCACATACTTTCTTTTACTATTCCTCTGTGCTTAAGGGTTACCCCATTCACTCCATTAACTTAACCTTGTCAGGTCCTTGAATGCCTACAAGCCTTTGCCTTCCTTTATCCTTCCCAGCCCCAGAACTTTTGCCAGATCCAATTTATGCTGCTTCACTATCCATCCTACTTCCAAATGTATCTCACACACACACACGCACACACACACATACACACACACACGTGTGTATATATGTATGTGTGTATGCATGTATGCATGCATATTGCTCCCATAAAATTAACAGCTCTTTTCCCAACTCCCATTACTGGCTGTTTCACCTAAAGTTGTACTTTCATAAAAATAATTAGCATACTAGCTAAACACTCATTGAAAAGATTTTCTGTTTTGGTCATCTTAAGGACATTATTGAATTCAAGTTTGCCCCATGGAGAGAGTTAGGGTGGTATTAGAAGCCAGAATTATACAAATCACAGTATCAGATAATTTTTAGAGTTTAGAGTAGCCATACCCAAGTATAACTCATACTCAAAAGGATTCTGTTACAACATATAAGACAAATGGCCGTGTACCTTAGCCTGCTCTGGACACTATCCAGGTAATTAACTTCCTAACATGCAGTGCCCAGAATGAGAGAGAGAGAAAGAGGAAGAGTGAGTGAGAGAGAGAGAGAGACAGACAGACAGACAGACAGACAGACAGAGACAGAGACAGAGACAGAGAGAGAGAATTTTATGAAGCACTCAATTTACTAAATTCTATGAACTGTGCTAAAACATAAAGGGGAGCTGGAAAGGGAGAAAAGAGAGGAAGGATAGTGATCCTGCCTAAGGGTAAGGCAGCAAGTGGGGAACTGGATCAAAACAAAATAACAAGTTGTTAGTGAGGTGATCAGCAAGTCTGGAGTGCCTTCAGATATGTCAATCATAGATCAGGACTTACCAATCAGTAAACAGACCCCAGAGTACGGTATAATATTTCAGATGTGGCTTGGCCAGGGCAGAGTACATCTTCTAACTTTTGAGTTATATTTCTCTTGCTGCAGCTCAAAATTGCATTGATATTTTGACTGACACATTATACTGATGATCCATACTGTGTCTGCAAAAACTACCACATCTTTTCAGGAAACTTCTAAGCATGCTTCACTCATCTTGCATCTGTGAAGTCGATTTTTTGGGGCCCAAGTATAAGATTTTGCATTTATCCCTATTAAATGTCATCTTCTTAGATTCAGCCCAATGCTCTATCAGTCACAATTTTTTTTGGGGGGGGGACATGACTGTCATTCCGTGACTTAATTATTCCTTCCAGTTAAATTTGATAAAAAAAAATTCCATCTTAACCTTTGTAGTCATTATAAATAAAATGTTGAAAAAGCACAGAACCAAACACAATATCCACAGGCATTCTATTGGAGACCTTCTTTCAAGATGACATTAAAACACAAATGACTACTTTTTAGTCAAAATCTACCTCTTAATCAGCTCTGAATCTGTCTATTGTTACTTACTAGTCTGAATTTCTCCACCTTTTCCACAAATAAAGTATAAGATATTTTGTCACATGTTTTGCTAAAATCTAGATAAATAATATCCATAGCATTTACTTAATCTATTAATTTAGTAATTCTGTCAAAAACAGAAGTGGAATGAGTCTGGCAAGAACAATTTGTTTTTTGCATTTTAATTTTCCTCAATTTCATGCAAAAACAATTTTTAACATTCATCTTTAAATTTTTGAGTTCCAAATTCTCTCCCATCTTTCTCCCCCATCACTGAGAAGGCAAGCAATCCAATATAGCTTATACCTGTGTAGTCATGCAAAACATATTTCTATATTATCCATATTATAAAAGAAAACAGACAAAAATCCCAACAAAAATAAAGTTTAAAAAAGTATCCTTTGATCTGTATTCAGACTCCATCAGTTCCTTCTCTGGGGATGGAATACCATTTTTCATCACATGTCCTTCAGAGTTGTCTTAGATCATTGTGTTGCTGAGAATAACTAAGCCATTCACAGTTGATCATCTTACAATATTGCTGTTAGTGTGTACAATGTTCCTCTGGTTCTGCTCACCTCACTCTGCATCCGTTCATGTAGGTTTTCCAGTTTTTTTTGTACAATAGTATTCCATTACAATCATATACCACAACTTTTTCAGCCATTCCCCAATTGATAGGCATCAACTTAATTTCTAGTTCTTTGACACCAGAAAAGAGCTGCTGTAAATATTTTTTGTACATATAGGTCCCTTTCATTTTTGCTTTTTTTAAAATCTCTTTTGGGATACAGACCTAGTAGTGGTATTGCTGGGTCAAAGGGTATGCACATTTTTATAGCCCTTTGGGCATGGTTCCACTTTGCTCTACAGAATGGTTGAATCAGTATACCACTTCACTAACATTGCATTAGTGTCTCAATTTTCCCAATCCTCTCCAACATTTAGCATTTTCCTTTTCTGTACTATAAGGCAATCTAACAAGTGTAAGGTAGTACCTCAAAATTGTTTTAATTTGCATTTCTCCAATCAATAATGATTTAGAACATTTTTTTAAAATATGGCTATAGATAGCTTTGATTACTTCATCTGAAAACTGACTTTTCATATCTTTGATCATTTATCAATTGGGCATTTGTTCTTATTTTTATAAATTTGACTCAGTTCTCTATATATTTGAGAAATAAGGCCTTTATCAGAGTAACTTGCTTCAAAAATTTTTCCCAGTTATGATTGCTAACTGTATTTCCCTTCATCCTATTTCATCCCTGTTTATTCTATTCTTTCTTTACTTTCACTCTGTTCCTCCTCAAAAGTGTTTTGCTTTTAACTACCACCTCTCCCAATCCACTCTTCCTTCTATGAGCATGCCGTACTACTCTTACCCCCTTCCCCTCCTACTTTTCTGTAGGGTAAGATACATACCCAATTGAGTGTGTATGTTATTCCCTCTTTGAACCAATTCTGATGAGAGTAAAGTTCAAGCATTCCCTGCCACCTTCCCCATTTTCCCTTCCACTGTAAAAGCATTTTGTTGCCTGTTTTATGTGAGATAATTTATCCCATTCTACCCTTCCCTTTACATTTCTTCCAGTGCATTCCTCTTTCTCACACCTCGATATCATCCCATCATATTCAACTCACACCTGTGCCCTCTCTGTGTGTATGCTCCTTCTAACTGTCCTAATAATGAGAAAGTTTTAAGGAATTACAAATATCATTTTCTCACATAGGAATGTAAACAGTTTAACTATATTAAGTCCCTTATGATTTCATTTTCCTGTTTACCTTTTTATACTTCTTTTGAGTTGTATATTTAAAAGTCAAATTTTCTATTCAGCTCTGGTCTTTTAATTAGGAATGTTTGAAAATCCTATATTTTATTGAATACCCATTTTCCTTTCTGAAGGATTATAATCAGTTTTGCTAGGTAGGTGATTCTTGGTTGTAACACTAGCCTCTTTGACCTCTGGAATATCATATCGCAAGCCCTCTAGTCTTTTAATATAGAAACCAATAAATTGTAGGTTGTCCAATTGTGGCTCCATGATACTTGAATTATTTCTTTCTGACTGCTTGTGATATTTTTCCTTTACCTAGGAGCTCTGGAATTTGGCCACACTATTCCTGGTAGTTTTCATTTTGGAATCTCTTTCAGGAGGTGATCAATAGATTCTTTCAATTTTTATTTTATCCTCTGATTCCAGAATATAGTTTTCCTTGACAATTTCTTGAGAGATGATGTCTAGGCTCTCTTTTTGATCATGACTTTCAGGTAGATCAATAATTTTTAAATTTTAAATTTTAAATTAACTCTCCTAGATCTAGGTCAATTGTTTTTTTCCAATGAGATATTTCACATTGTCTTCTATTTTTTTCATTCTTTTGGTTTTGTTTTATTGTTTCTTGATGTCTCACAAAGCCATTAGCTTCCAATTACTCATGTCTAATTTTTAAGGAATGATTTTCTTCAGTGAGCTTTTGTACTTTCTTTTCCATTTGACCAATTCTACTTTTTAGGAGTTCTTTTCTTCAGTGAATTTTTGTGCCTTTTTTTCCATTTGACTGATTCTGCTTTTAAGGAGTTCTTCTCTTTGGTGAACTTTTGTGTACTTTTTTTTTCCATTTGGCCTAGTCTGTTTTTAAGGTGTTATTGGTTTTTTTTGTGTTTTTTTTTTTTTTAGTATTTTTGGTGCCTTCTTTACCAAGCTGTTGACTCTTCTTTCATGGTTTTCTTACATCACTCTCATTACTCTTCCAAAATTTTCTTTTACCTCTATTACTTGATTTTTAAAATTTCTTTGAGGCTTTAGATGTAGGAGTTTTGACTTGGTTTTCTTCTTCTTCTTCTTCTTTTTTTTTTTTAGGCAATTTGGGTTAAGTGACTTGCCCAGGGTCACACTTGGTTTTCTTCTGAGTGTGTGTTTTGATATTCCTTGTCACCATAGTAATGTTCTATGGTCAGAATTTTTTCTGTTGTTTTCTCATTTATCAGCCTATTTCTTGACTTTTAACTCTTTGTTAAAGTGGGGTTCTGCTTCTAGGGTAGAGGACTTACTGTCCCAAGCTTCAGGGCATTTATGCATCTGTTTTCAGAGATAGTTCTAGGGACCTGTAAGTTTTCAGTTCTTCCAAGGTGGTATGATTTAAGGAGAGGTGGATTTACTTCTTTTCTGGTCTGTGCTCTGGTCTGTGAGTGATCATGAGCACTTTTTTATGCCCTGGAACTGTAGTGAGTGTCCCTGCTCCACCACAGCCACAAGCTCTGGTGTGCTCATGCTCCTCCTTGTCCTGGGACTGCCAGCCAGTACTGTGAATCAAATCAAAGTATATGCAAAACAACAGGGCCCTAGTGCCAATAAAGAATTTCCTGTAATCTCTTTCTAATCAGTTGTTCAACCTCCCAGTGCACCCCTTACCCTCTGTGGACTGAGAGCTCTAGAAGTAAACACTGCCACTGATGATTCAGTCACTCCCGAGGACTGCTCCTGGTTTGCCCAGGTCCAGTCTGCACTGGCTCAGCCTGCGATGGACTGAACTACACTCTCATCTTGGTGTGGCAGACCTTTCCTGCTGACCTTCTAAGTTTTCTTTGGCTGGAAAAATGTTTCACCCCAACCTTTTGGGTTCTGCCAACCCAGAATTTGTTTGAGGCATTACTTAAAGATGTTCAGAGGCATTTTGGCAAGAGCTCAGGCAAGTGTCTGCCTTTTCTCCACCATCTTGGCTCCACCTCTCTGGCATGACTAATTCTTGAAGAAGCTATGCTGATTCTTTGTAATCACTTCCTTCTCTAGATGTTCAGTAACCATCTTTAAAAGATCCACTCTAAAACCTCCCCATGAATAAAGGTCAAGCCCACTGGCTTATAGTTGTAGACTGTGTTCTATTTCTTTTTTTTTTTTAACTGGGGGCAATCTTTACCCTTCTACATTTCTGTGGTAACTCTACCATTCCCCACTATTTTTCACATACTGTATCACTGACATTTAGTGAGCAATTAATTCTTCCAATTCTTTCAATAGCAGTGGATGGAGTTTATTCATAGGAGGACTGTTTGTTAAATAAAGAGAAGATCTGAGGGGTAACAGACACTTTCTTCCATTTTTGAAGGTTTGCTATGACCCCAGAGAGCATAACTAGGGCCAACGAGTTAAGATAAGAGTGAGGTAGAATTTAACTTCTTATAAAGAATAATTTCCTGGTGATCAGAGCTACCCCAAAGTGCAGCAGGCTTCCTTCTGAATCAGGGACTAAGCCATCTTTAAAAGTATTTAAGCAGTGACAGGATGATGACTTTTAAGGGATTCTGTCAAGGGAAATAATTGATTGAGCAAGGGAATGGACTAAATAGAACTGTTTTTGTAATGCAGTCAAACATTCAGAGGAAGTTCCTTTGTGGGAAATACTAATGAAGACCACTGGTTGATTCTCAAGAGATTAGGGCCTCTTGAATCCTGATTTAATATTAGCATCATTATAGCAGAAGAAACAGAAGAGGGGATTAGCAGCAGGATGTGCTGTGCCATTAAGTATCAAATTATGATCCAATTAGGTATTCTTTTAATGATCAGTATGTTATATCCAGATATCCATCAGACACCACATCTTGAGTCACCAAAGCTTCTTTATAATTCTGAAAAGTGTGATTAACTTTGATTATGCTTTGGCTTATAACTGATACTCTGCATTGTCCAAATATCTATTATAGGTTAGTCTTAGCATGGGTGGTAAGCCAAAATATTTTTCAAACACTCCTGAAGAAGTAAACAATTTAGAAGGTTGGTTCCTATGTCTACTGTACAATAAATTAATTTAATCCTCAAATTCCAACTTAGGATCTTAGATCTAGAGCTGGAAGTCACCTCAGAAGTTATCTAGTTTAAGATTTTCATTTTACAGGTGAGGAAACAGGAGCTCAGGGAGATGAAAGGAATTACCCAAAGTCATACAGTTAGTTGCAAAAGTGAATCCAGGTCTTCTGATTCAGAGCCAGCATTTCTTCCATTATACCCACTGAATCTAATTTAATGAATTAAACACCTATTCTGTGCAAAGATCTACTGGAAATACTTGATTGAATAAAGAAGCTTAATCAGGTACAGGTTAATTTGGATCAAAGAACATAGAATTTAACATTGGTAAGAAACATAGAGGTCAACTAGTCCAATTATTTCATGTCACAGATAAGGAAATTAAGTCATGGGGGGACAAGGACCTCTTGTCTAGGGTCATAAAATTGGTGACTTTACAAGCCGGGATTTGAATCCAAGTCTTTTGACTCAAATTTTGGTTACCAAACTATGTGGAAAATTTTAAACTGATTATCATGATACTTAATTAGGATTTTCAAGATCTGACACTGATGATATTCTCTGAAAAATCTGTTTGAGGAATGATTTTGTGAAGAAGTTATCCAAGATACATAAGTCAAAAGTAGAGGGACAGGAGTATGGAACTTGCCTCCCTGGAACCCCTTATGAGTTGTGGCCTGATCCTAGAGATCTCAGTCTTGAGTCTAGAATGTTCTTGTGAAACTGAGGACATTAGAGGTAAACAAAGACAGAATTTGAAATTCTTTCTTCCAGGAAGGCAATTTCCAAAAGAATATAGGAAATTGAAAACAAAAAAACAAAAAAAGATTTTTTAAAAATTAGCTCAAATACCTGTACAAAAATGGCTCTAAACAAATTCTAAAGCAGCAGAACCCACAAAAAGACAGAGAAACAAATTTCCAGCCCAAGACAACCTAGATGGTTGATCAGAAAGGAATATCACGCCAGGCTGGAGAGAAACGTAGTGTGGCATGGGTGCACAGGCCACAGCAAACCTGGGAGCAGGCATCAGACGACTGAATTATGGGCTGCTGTGGTGGTTTCCAGACTTCTCAACCCAAGAACACCAAAGACAACTTAGAAGAAGGTCAGTGGGAAAAGTCTGTTTCTATGGTGAGAGAGAGATCAGCTAGATCCCAGCCCCAAGTCCCAAGCATGGCCCTGGGGCAGCAGCTGCCTCCTGGGCTTCCAGCCCACTGACTGAGGGGGAATTGAGTGGCTGATCAGAGAGGGATTGTAGGGTTCTCTATGCCAGTGCTGAGGCAGGAATCTCTTGCCTTGCCTGTGATTGGATCTGGGTCACAGTCCTGGGTGGCAGTCCCGGGGCAAGAAGGAGCATTGGCATGGTGAAGCTTGTAGTGGTGGTGGAGAGGAAATCCTCCTCACAGTTCCAAGACAAAAATGAGTGCTTGTGGTCACTCAAAGACCAGAGCACAGGACAGGAAAGGAGTAAACACCTCGCCCCTTATCATACCACCTTGGAAGAACTGAAAATTTATAGGTCCCTAGAAGTATCTCTGAAAACAGCTGTACAAACCCCTAAAGCTTGGGACAATACATTCTCCACATTGGAAGCAGACTCTTACTTTAACAAAGAGTTTACAACTCAAGTAATTGGCTGGAATCATGAGCAAACCTCGCAAAAAGAGTCAGACTATATTATCTTACTTTGGTAACAAAAGAAGATCAAAATATACAACCAGAATAAGACAATGGAGTCAAAGCTCCTACATCCAAAGCCTCTAAGAAAAATATGAATCATCCCCAGGCCTTGGAAGAGCTCAAAAGGGATTTTGAGAAGCAAGTAAGAAAAGGAGAGGAAAAACTGGGAAGAGAAATGAGAGTGATGCTAGAAAATCATGAAAAACAAGTCAACAGCTTGCTAAAGGAGACCCAAAAAAATAATGATATAAATTAACACCTTAAAAAATAGCCTAACCCAAATGGCAAAAGAGGTCCAAAAAGCCAATGAGGAGAAAAATGTCCTAAAAAGCAAAATTGGCCAAATGGAAAAGGAAGTCCAAAAGATTACTGAAGAAAATACTTCCTTAAAAATTAGAATAGAGCAATTGGAAGCTAGTGACTTTATGAGAAATCAAGACAAATCAAGCCAACAACAAATCCAAAAGAATGAAAAATTAGAAAACAATGTGAAATATCTCACTGGAAAAACAACTGACCTGGAAAATAGATCCAGGAGAGAGAATTTTAAAATTAGTGGACAATCTGAAAGCCATGATCAAAAAAGGAGCCTACATATCATCTCTCAAGAAATTATCGAGGAAAATTGCCCTGATATTTTAGAACCAGAGGGCAAAATATAAAAGGAAAGAATCCACCGATCTCCTCCTGAAAGAGAGCCCCAAAGGAAAACTCCTAGGAATATTGTAGCCAAATTCCAGAGTTCCCAGGTCAAGAAGAAAATATTACAAGCAGCCAGAAAGAAACAATTCAAGTATTGTGGAAACACAATCAGGATAACACAAGATTTAGCAGCTTCTACATTAAGGGACCGCAGGGCATGGAATATAATATTCCGGAGGGCAAAGGAGATAGGATTACAACCCAGAATCACCTACCCAGCAAAACTGAGTATAATCCTTCAGGGGAAAAAATGGTTATTCAGTGAAATAGAGGACTTTCAAGCATTCTTGATGAAAAGACCAGAGCTGAATAGAAAATTTGACTTTCAAAGACAAGACTCAAGTGGAACATGAAGAGGTAAACAGGAAAGAGAAATCATAAGAGACTTATTGAGGTTGAACTTTTACATTCTGCATGGAAAGATGATATTTATAACTCATGAGACCTTTGTCAGTATTAGGGTAGTTGGAGGGAAAAAAATTATATGCATGTATGTATGTAGATAGATAGATAGATAGATAGATAGATAGATAGATAGATAGAGGGCACAGGGTAAGTTGAAGATGAAGGGGTATATCTGGAGAATAAAATTAAGGGGTGAGAGAGGATTATACTAGGAGAAGGAGAAAGGGAGAGGTAGAACAGGGTAAATTATCTCACACAGAAAAACAGAAAAGAAAAGGCTCTTATATTGGAGGGGAAACGAAGGAAGGTGAGAGGGAATGAGTGAATCTTATTCTCAGAGGATTTGGCTTAAAAAGGAAATAACATACATACTTAATTGGGTGTGGAAATCTGTCTTACCCTACAGGAAAATAGGGGGGGGAAGGGGACAAGAGAGCAGGGGGATGATAGAGAGGAAGGCAGATTGGGAAAGGGGGTAATCAGAAGCAAATACTTCTGAGGAGGGTCAGAGTCAAAAGAAAGAATGGAATAAATGGGAGAGGCAGGATAGGATTAAGGGAAATAGAGTTAGTTTTTCACAACATGTTTACTATGGAAGTGTTTTTCATAACTGCACATGTATAACCTATATTGAGTTGCTTGCCTTTTCAATGAGGGTGGGTGGGGAGGGAGGAAGGGAGGAAATTTGGAACCCAAAGTTTTAAAAACACATGTTTAAAAAAAAGTTTTCACATGCAAGTGAGAAATAAGAAATATAGGAAATGGGGTACAGATATCTATCCTGCCCTACAGGAAAATAGAAGGGGAAGGAGATAAGAGAAGGGGAGAGAGATAGAAGGGAGGACAGACTAGGGGAAGGGGTATTCAAAATGCATGCCATCTTGGGGTGGGGGGAGGGGCGAGATGGGGTGAAAATTTGGAACTCAAAATCTTGTGGAAGTAAATGTTGAAAACTAAAACTAAATAAATTTATTTATTAAAAAAATAGCTCAAGTCTAGAGTATAGTTCTAGTGAGCAGAGGTAGAATAAAGTCTGACAGAGATGAGACTGACTGCTTGGCAATAATTTCCAGGAGTGTTTGATAAGACTCTAAGATTCTCAAGAGTGAGTCCTGGAAGAGACTATGTAATCTGATCTGCTCATTTTACAGATGAATAAAGTATATCTTGGAGAGGTAAAGTGACTTAGCCACCATCACACAAGTAAGTGCTAGAACAGAGATTTGAACCCAGGACCTTTAATTCAAGATCTAGTGTTCCTTCCTCATACTACAATGCCTTATCTGAGACCTTGGGAAATTTCTTTTTTGTCTATGAAGCTTTTCCCCTGCCTACATTCATTTACTTGTGGTATGTAGGAATAAACTTTTTTTAATTTTCAAAAGCAGGGAAAAAAAAGGAACACAGAACTTCAGGTAATGGGGTAGGGCAGGTCAGTACTGTGAGGAGAGGTAATTGTCTAGAGGACTGAGAGAGACGAGGACAACAATGAGTCAAATTCTGAGCTTTTGGGGGTGAAGAAACAATGGAGTAGAGAAGCAGAGCAAGACTCAGGTCCTATGGCAAGGGGCTACACTCACTGCCTTTGAAGGATCCTATATAATAGTACTTTTGGCCTTGGTGACATCTAGAAAATTGGTTATTTTAGCCACCAAGATGGCAAATCTGTTGCCCGTTTGTTAAGACTGTTAAAAGGCAGAAGGTCCAGGCTCTATCTAATTTCATCACTTCAAGGCCACATTGATATTTCCCATTGTTCAGCTACATCAAAAGTTCAAGTTTTATGACTCCAGTTCCCTATTCATCTATGTCCTTAAATGGAATCATTTGCTCTCTCTCTCTGTCTCTCTCTCTCTTACATCTCCCTTATCCATGAGGACACCATGGAATGCTACAATGACACCTTGTATCTCTCCTAAGGTCAAGTTCATAGGAGATTAGCTAAGATGTCAGAAGAGAGATGGGTTTCTAGAGATCAGAGTTACCCTTTGAAATGCCGTATTGCATATCTGGCTTGTCAGTTGCCTTCAAGAAAAAAATATCACTTTGATTCTAAATGCTATATTTGGCAGAAATTAACTGCCTACATATTTGTTTCTAAGATGGCAGCAGTTACAGAAGGAAATGGAAATTTAGTGTATAGTACATGAAAAATGGTGGTCATATGCTCCTATCCCAAAACTCTTGGTATGTCTTGTGGAATTCTGGTTATCACATTTTAGCAGATAGATTGACAACTAGAACATGCCCAGAATGAATATAGACTTGTCATAGTTAGTGACTGAAACAAGCAGTGGTTTCAAAGAATCCCAAACCAAGAAATTCTTCCAGAGGTCACCAGAATATACTGACACTATGGTAAACAGCCTTGAAAACAGATCACATAAAGACCTACTAAGTGTCCTGTGGATGCTAAGTTTAGAGAAAAGACAATTTAGAAATGAATGAGTATATATAAAACTCTTACTACGTGAAACAACCATTGTGTTAAGCATTAAGGATACTAACAAAAACTACTTAAGGGGCTTACATTCTAATAAGTGATATATTCATCTAGGGAATGAGTGGAAAGGGAAAGATATTTTAGTGTGAAAAGTTACCAGGACGGTGAATGAAGCCAAAGGAGAGGAAACTGATGTATCATTTCTAGAAGTGATAGCAATTTTGTTTTATTACGGTTCAAGAACTAGAGTTGTATGTGTAAGGGTGGCTGGAGAAAAGAAATAGCTAGAAAGTGAAATGATGTATAACTCATGCTGCCTATATATAGTGGATGATATAAGACATTCACCAAACAGAAGAGTCAAGAGAATTCCTTTCTGATATCTGAGGGTATGTCATGGGGAAAAGCAAGGAAATTTCAGAGCTATTGAGGGTCTTCATTATATTGATGTAATGGATTGGTCACTGAACCCTGGATTAGGAAAGACTTGTTATTTGAATCCTGCTTCCAACACATTTGACCATGAGTGAGTCACTTAAATTCTATGAGTTTTAATTTCCTCTCTTATGAAATGAGGATAAGTAATATCTACAGTAATTACCTTACTGGGTTGTTGTGAGGATCAAATAAGCTAATTCATGTAAAGCACTTGCAAAATGTAGAGTACTCAATGAATGTCAGCTATTGTTAATAAATTTTCATTGAGTGGAATTGAATTGAATCAGTGGGGCCACCCAGGATCATGCAAGCTGTCAAACACCACCATTTGGGAACTGGGCATGCATGCCTCTGTAATAAAAAAGAGCTAAGCTTCCAGAAAGCAGCTTGAGTTCAGGCAAAGTATCAACTCTGTGGTAGAGCCTCCATGTTGGTGCCCTGAACTGTTGTAGAATCTCTTCCTTGAGATTCATTGATTGGTATCATCATCACCATCACTATCACCACCACTACCACCAGTACTACACCATCATCATTAAGTGTTTATTGAGCATCTACCACGTACCAAGCCCTGTTAAACCCTGCAGATATAAAGAAAGGCAAAAACAGGTTCTGCCTTCAAGGAGCTCAGGGAGTTCTATGTACTCATTTTAGCCTTTGGATCCTGAAACCTCACACTCGTTTGGGTAATTACCTGGCCTGGCTTTTGGACTATATCTTTCTTCCTACTTATTGCCTTTCTCCATTTCCCACCAAGACTTTCCCTAGTTGGAAAGGAAAGGACAAATATGTTTCAAGTAGGTGGCACAGTGGATAGAGAGCAGGGCTTGGAGTCACACACACCAAGGTTCAAATCTCTGCCTCAGATACTCCCTAGCTGTGTGAATATGGGCAAGTCATTTAAACTTTCTCAGCCTCAGTTACCTTATCTGTAAAATAGCAATAGTAATGGCACCTACCTTACAGGGGAATCAAATGAAATAACATACATAAAGAGTTCTGCAAACCTTAAAGTACTATGTAAGTGGTATTTATTATTATTAATAGCTACTAATCCTGTTTCTAAAGGTCCCATAGTTTGATTTATCAGTATAAGAAAGATACAGTATGGAAACTCTATATACCAAGAGAGATCAGTAGTTTGTCTCTATGTATAGTCTTATACAATTGCCTGGGCCATTAAGCAGCAAAGAAACTTGTCTATGGTAAAGAGCTAGTAAATGTCAAAAGTAGGAACTGAAGATGTCTTTTTTATTTTGAGGCCAGTTTTCCATCTACAATGCCATGCCATCTCTCAAGGGATTAATTCTATAACTAATTTCAATCCAAGTAATATAAGGATTGACTAGATATTTGCTGAAGATACTTTAACTTTATGTCTATAAATGAATTTCTAAGTTTTCAAATATCCAAGTTCCAATATTTAGGCTGTGTTCATGATGGCATATATGTAAAAAGAAAATAGAAAATTCAAATGTATCCATGCTTTAAAGGCTGTAAAAGAAGAACTTAGTAGGGTAGAATAATTGTCTGTTTAATTTTTTTGGAAAGTAATTCAATTTATTTAAAAGTAAAGTTCAGCATTTGGGTTTAAGGGATCAATCAAACAAGTACAGTGTGGTGGAGGTTTGACTATTTAGTTATTTATATGAAAATGATCTCACCACTGAGTAATTAAGGCCCAAATTCTCCTTATTTTACATGCTATGACATCTTATTTTTATAGTCACTGTGTAATTCAACTTAATTATCTCCATCTTAAAGATGAAGAAACTGAAGTCCAGAGAGACAAATTGCCTTGGACAAGCTGAGACACACAGTAAGTAAGTGGTAGAGAAAGGACTAGAAAGCAGGACACTTTATACCCCCTAAAATGGTCTTTATGTACCATACTTAACACAGTACCTGACTCACAGTAGACATTTAATAAATGGTTATTGAAGGATTTATCACTATGTCCTCAGGACCATGATATTGTGAGATGTTTTACCTGAGATAAGAATCAATCCTTTATATTTCATATTTACTAAGAATAAGAGGGAGAATTTCTCTATAATGCATTTGTGTGACAAGTTGAGACATGGTCCTATTCTAATATTAAAGGCTACAAGTCGTAATACACATTGTACTGGAGTTAGAGTCAGCAAAGCTAAGGTTCGAATTCTGCTTCTAACACTTATCAATCATTTGGCCATGGGTATATTTCTCCATGTCTCTGAGACTCAGTTTTTACATTTATAAAATGGGGATAAAAGTAGTATGTACTTTGAAGAATTTTAGGATCATATCAAATAATGTATACCAACCTTGTAGTGTCTTTAAAATATTTTATCATTAATCTGAAGGTCTACAGAAGTCCTCATTCATTCAACAAGCATGTATTAAATGCTTAATATGTGCAAAGCACTATGATAAGTACCAAGGGTACAAAACCAAAAATCAAACAGTAAATTCTCTTAAGGAATTTACATTATATTAGGAATAAAATACATACATGCATATGTACATGCATATTTACATATATACAGAGATAGGTTACAAATTGTGTAAAAAGTGGATACAGAGATTTTTGGCGGTGAATAACTAGGAGAATATGGAAAGGCCTCATGTAGGAAATGCTACTTGAGCTGAGATTTGAAAGAGATTATGAGTGTCTGAACAAGGTGAACAAGATGGAAAGAAGGGAACTGATGTGCGAGATGTTTTGGAGGTAGAATTTCTGTGACTGTAATAATAGACCTCCCACCATAGCTTGTGACGGCTTCTACTTGTTGTCACCTTGGAACTATCAGTGACATCAGTTGCCATGGGGAAAGACCAAACCAACAGGTTGGCTCTGAAGTGAAACCCAAAAATAGTTCTCTGAACCATTCTGCCACCTTCTGTGAGTACAACCTGAGGCTAGAGAAGTTGAATGTTTGGCACCCTGTAGAACCCACATTCAAGAGATTGACTTCATTGTTGACTTTTCAGCTGGATGTTTTGACACATCAAAAGGGCTGAAGTTTAAACTGTTTGTCACATTTTTTAAAAACACATTTTTTCCCTTCTTGGCAGCATGTAGCTTGGGATAAAACAGTATAATAAGGTTAATGGGAAAAGGAATAGCACAAATCTGTTTCCATCACTGTTAACAGAACTAAATCACAGTACAGGGGAAACAGCTGCTCTGGAACCCAGCCTAGGAGCAGATCAGTAGAAGCTGATTATCTATTAATGAGCAGTTTTTAGTGGTGTACCCTAGTGGAAAGCCCACCAGACTCCATTCAGCAAACCACCAGCTGAAGATGCCATGTATATGAATCACTTGATTGATGTAAAAAATTCAAAACAGATTCTTCCCAGAACCCTAGGGGCTGCCATGCACCACTGCTCTCTTATCTGTTTATGTTAATGAAACAGGATCCTTCGGTAAGTAAATGTGAGTAGTATTTAATTAAACTGACTGCTAGACTTAGTGCAGAATGCTGGCCTTTCATTTGGGGGATTCTTAGAAAGTCACTTTTTCCCTTCCCTATTACACCTCCTGTCTATGTCTCCCCTCTGCCATATCCTGCTTTTTTCAGGCAGTTTTCAGTCTAGTGATGACTGCATTATACTTCTCACTCATAAAAAAGCTTTACATAACCAGGTTATGGAATCCAAGTCCCTGGTTGTGCCCTACGTCTGCGAAATGGAAGCAGTCTCCTCCTGGTCATGAGTTGGAAAAAACTCTAGAGTCAGAAGACCTGTATTCTGGTCTTCATGCTGATATGAACAAGCTTCGAGGGCCTAGGAATATCCCTTCTCTTTTCTGGGCCTCAGTTTCCTCAATTTTAAAATAATAATTAAAATGACTCACATGTATGTACCGTTCTATGGTTTTAAAAGCCTTCTGATCACAACCCAAAGTTTTGTGCTAAGTAAGCCCTGTTCTATTCGGGTAGACCTATCTATCTATCTATCTATCTATCTATCTATCTATCTATCTATCTATCTATCTATCTATCTATCTATCTATCTATCTAATTAGTTATGGCCAGGTGATAATCCCTAGACCTATTCATCTGCTCTTAATCCAATGTTTATCACTATCTTCTATTCTTTCGGCTAACAGCAGAGGGTGTTCTGGTGTAACTGCCAAGCTCTATGGAACTCTCAGGGAGCAGGCTGCCTAGCTCTCCTTAGCCCCACCCCTTTGTAATTGGCAACACTCCTCCTGTTAATCTAGGGCGTCTGATGTGGATATACCCAATCACATCATGAGCTTTCTTCCCTCCTAACTGGTGCCACATTTCAGTGGAGGTCACTTACAAAATCATGAGCTTGATGATCTTAGAAAAACATGGGTAGACTTGCACAAAATAATGAAGAGTGAAATGAGCAAATCCAAGAGAACATTGTGTATAGTAATAGCAATATTGTTTTAAGAACAACTTTGAGCAACTAAGTCATTTTGACTATTATAAATACCCAAATTAACTACAAGGGACCTATGTGGGAACATTGTCTGCATCCAGAGAAGGAACTAATAAATAGATGTATATATAGAAGGATTTTATATATATATGTGTGTGTGTGTATACATATATACACACACATATATAATGTATATATTTGCACATACATATACATATATGTGTATATGTATATATGTGTGTGTGTGTGTGTATATATATATATAAACATATACATTTACATATTTGTATCTAATGGTGACCATCTCTAGGTAGGGGGGAGAAAAAAAGGAAAAGAAATACATAACTTTATGATATATTTGAAAGGAATATCAAACTATACATAATAGATTTGGAGTTTCATGTGCAATCATCTTTTTTTTCTTTGTTATGTTACAGAAATGCTTGTTTTATTCCATAAATTAAAATAAAATTAAAAAGCATAGCTATGTACAGATCTTAAATTGTAATTTCAAAATGAATTGTGGAAAAATAAGACATAACAGATCAGTGAATTCAGAATGAACCCCTCTTAGAATTACAGAGTTGAAAGGAATATTAGAGGACATCTAGTCTAATTCATTTGTTTTACAAAGAAACTGAGCCTCAGAGAAGAAGTGTTGCTTGTACAAGGTCCAGGAAGTAAATGACAAAGTCAGGATTTAAACCCAAGCCTAGTATTCCCTACACCACACAATTTTCCTCAGATTCAGGATTCATCTCTCCTTTCAGCAAGAAATATGAAGGGCCAGTAGTTGAGTTCCACCTCCCAGTCACTCTTATGAGAAACTGGAGAAATATCAGTTCTTAGGTGTTTCCCATTCATGGCAATACTTCCTGAAAAGTCAGTGTCCAGGCAGCAGAGGTGATAAGGGGCACATCTCTTGGACTCCGAACAATTGTGGCTTGATTCTGCCGACAGCCTGGATTAGGTACTTATTTCCTCATCTAAAGAGCTCGTCTCTCGCTACTCAATCCAGCAGCTTCCTTCTTTTGCTCTTGCTTATCTGCACTTATGCCAGTAAAGGTGAAAGGACAAGATTTCTTACTATAGAGTATAACAGAATATAAACAGTTGAGATCTCATAGACCTTTTCAAGTAAGCGCATGGGGACAACAAACAGCTTCTCTTTGGTAGTTACCTTTTCTTCAATTTTTTTCTCTTTATTTTTGGTTCAGACTCCCTTTTTCCCCTAATGACAAATTCTTTAGCTGTCATCACCCCCCATTCTGAAACTTTGTGGATATGGTCCACAGGCACATAACTTGCCCAGGAGGACTGCATATTAATTATTTAATGAAGGTATGATAGCGTAGCTATTACATTTAGAGATGGTACAAACCTGGGAAGGATTGAATCAGATGAATTTGAATCCAGCAAAAGAGCTGGTTGTGCTACAATTTGGGGCTAAATAAAATAAGATGAAATTTAATAAGGAATAAATATAGAAAAACAAGTGCACATACAGTGGATTGAAGAAAGGTGACTAGTTCCAGACAAATTGGCCTGCTTTGCTTTCCCTCACATACAGCATTTAATTTCCCATTGCTATATCTTGGCACAAGACATCTCCCATTCCTGGAATGTGCACTTTCATCACCTCTTCCTTGTAGAAAGTCTACCTTTCTTCAAAGCTTAGCTCTTTCCAGTGTGAATTCCATCTTGATGTTCCCAATTACTAGTGCCTTTTTCTCTAACCTGCAACTGGACATTACTTTTGTCCAAAGTCCTTCATAACCTAGCCCTGCCACCCACTTTTCCAGTCTTCTTACTCTTTACTCTTCACTATATACTCTTTAATCCAGTGGATTCCTGGCTATTTTACAAATAAGATACTACTTGAGAGTAGGCATTTTCACTGATTGTCACCCATGACTATCATGATCTCCCCCTCATCTCTACCTCCTGACTTCCCTGACTTTCTTCAAGTTCCAGCTAAAATCCCACCTTCTACAGAAAGCCTTTTCCAATATCTTTTAGTTCTAGTGTCTTTCCTCTGTTTATTATTTATAACTTATCTTGTATATATACATATATAAATATATATACATACACACATACATATATGTGTATATATGTATGTACACACACACACATATATATATACACATATACATATATATCCTCAAGGGTAAGGACAGACTATATTTTGTCTTTCTTTGTATCTAGAGTATGTAGCACAATGCCTAGCACATAGTAGGCACTTAATAAATGTTAATTAACTGACTCACTGACTTCATATGTATTTTATATTTGAGAGATAGTACAGTGTACTTGATAAAGATATATGTTAATGAATGGACTGACTGACTTTTTATATATTTTATATTAGAGAGACAGTGCGGTATAGTGGACAGAAAGCCTCAGAATTGGTATGACCTGTGTTTAAGCCTTGCTTTTGACATATGCACAGCTAAATAAATACAAAATATGTTGGTATCTATAATTTATTTAGTATAGGGAACATTCAGTGAGGAAACATTCCCTACCAATGCCAATTAACAAATGTTCTGTAATCTGTAGTATCAGAGATTTGCCTGGGACATTGAGAAGTTAGGTGATTTGCCCAGGGCCGAACAGCTAGTATGTTTCAAAGAATGGATGAACATTTGTCAGATGGTATTTTGAGGGGATTCCTGTTCAGGTACGAGTTAGATTAGTTAGGCTCTGAAGTCCCCACCCTAGGATTCTATGGGTCTCTGATATGATTCTATTAGGTCTGTATGAAACAATAAGTAGAGAGCTGAATTAACTGACCTCCAAAAATCCTTCACGTTCTTAAGTGCCATGATTCCATGAGGAAACCCGGAATTGTACCACATTTCAGGAGCTGCTTGGATAGGTTGCCTAACAGTCAGCCAGCATGAGTGGAATAAAGGAAGTCAGAGCTGATTTGCATACAGAGAAGGCCTGCTGAGCAGCACCTGCCTGGACCTCTCAAGTGTCAAACTTATGTCTGAATTGTCTTTTTTTTTAATTAGCATTTCTGCAGCAAAGATTAGCTTTATCATGGGGCTGGCCTGGCTAGACTAGTGTAGAAACAGAGGTGGCCTTTTATGGCACAACTGGGAGCATATTAAGATTTCACTCTTGACACTAAATGTGTTTCCTACCTACATATACCCCTTTATCTAAAATGCACCCTTATAGATCCGTCTATTATATACCTTTGGCTCTTCCTAAACCTCATCTTTGACAAATGAGAACACATTAAGTTAGTTGCTTGGACCATTGGTGTGAACAAGTTTAGTTTTATTTTTTTTTCAATGAGGCATCTCAGTTAGCATGTCACTCAGTAGGCAACCATTTATTAAATCCTTAATATGTGCCAGTCACTATGCTAAGTGTTGGGTATACAAAGAAAGGCAAAAAATGGCATTCTTTTTCCCTCAAGGAGCTTACTTTCTAATGGGGGAAAACATGTAAATAAACATATACTTACAAGATATATTCAGGGTAGATAGAAGGTAATCTTAGAGCAAGTATTCTTAAAATGGGATCCATGGATAGATTTCCTTGGTTGTGAAAAATCATATCTTTATTTTTACCAACATTCAACAGAAATGTAACATTTCCTTCAATTGATTTTTTTAAAATCACATTATTCTGAGAAAGGATTAATAGGATTCATCAGACTTCCCAAGGGATCTATGATACAAAAATGATTAACAACCTTTTTCTTAGAGGTTAAAGCACTAGCAGATTGGAAGCTCAGAAAGGCTTTCTGTACAAGGTGAGATTTAAGTTAAGTCTCAAAGAAATCTGTGGAAACTGAGAGGTAAAGGTAAGGGAGGAGAGGATTCCAGTCATGGAGGACAGCCAAAGCAAAGGAACAGAGATAGGAGATGAGAGATGGAATGTCATGCATGAGGAACAGCAAGCAAGCCAGTGTAGCTGAATTATGCAATGCACCAATGGGAATAAAGTTTCAGAATACTGGAGAAGTAGGGAGGTTGCAGGATGTGAAGAGACTTAAATGACAGAGAACTTTCAATTTGTAGCTAGAGGTAGCAGGAAGCTATTAGAGTTTACTGACTAGAGGAATGACATGGTTAGATTAGCCAAACACTTTTCAAAAATCACTTTGGTAGCTGCATGAAGGTTGGATTGGAAAAAGGGAAGACGAGACAGGCAAGTGCAGTTAGAAAAATATTGAACTAGTCCTGTGGAGATGGAAAACTAGGATAAGAGATTTAAGTGACTAAAGAGAAATTACAAAGTTTGAAGGAAGAGGAATGGATCAAGAGGTGAAAATGATGAAGTTAGTTTGAAACAGTGTGCATTTGAGATTCCAATAGGTAATTCAAAAGGAAATGATGTCCAGCAGACAGGTGGGTACTGAGGACGAGTCTTAAGAGAGATTAGAGTTGGGCATATAGATAATTACTTTGAATGAAGAAGGCATGAACTAGGGTAGAAGTTATGTGAGTGGAGAGAACGGGGATCATATGAAAGATATTGCAAAGGTAGAAATGACAAGATTGGTGAGTGAGAGTGAGGAGTTAAGTGGTGACACTAAAGTGTGAACCCACATGACTGGGAAGATGGGGTTATCCACCATAGAAATAAGGAAGTGAGGAAGTGGGAGAAAGATAATGAGTTTCATTCTCTTCTTCTTTATTTTTTTTTCTTTGCAATGCCTTGAAAACATCTGATATGAGATGTCAAAAAGGCAATGGGCAATGTAGGATGGGAGATCAGGAGAAAGACTAGGGCTTCATAAATAAATCTAGGAATAATTTACATAGAGATAATACACATTAGACACCAGGAGCTAAGAACCCATGGAAGTTGATGAGACCACTATAAAAGATAGTATAGAGGGGAGAAAAAAAGGCCAGAGCAGAGTTTCTAGAGAAACTTGGTTAGTTATTGTTCATCCTTTGTTTTGAAGGAGACTGATGACATCACGTAGTGATGTCTTGACTTATATGTGAATTTGATTTAAGTGAAGGAGAATTGCACGAAGTCATCAGCCTCACTCTCTTCCAGAGTCATCAAAGGCCAACAGGAGAAAAGTCAAGACAAACAGCAATGGTCCAGTGAATAACTTTGGTGTCTTCAATGTCTGACCAAGCTATAAGTGTTCCACAGTGTCTTCATGACCATTGGAACAGATAGGTCTCATCTGCCCATTCTTTTTTAAAATTTTTTTTCATCTGCCCATTCTGCTAGGGAAGTCTTCACATGATTGGGGAAGACATGCCCCTAATTCATCTATGGGTTTGTGGCCTGTCAGTTACTCTCAATCTAGTTTAGCCCATCTGCCAAGAGGGTTTTACCAGGGTGTGGCCACTAAACATGCTACAGCTTCTTGGAGCCACAGGTGATAGTAGGCTAAAAGGTGGGCACCAAAGGTAGGTGAGCAGCCCTGGACAGGGCAAGCTCTCACACCAGAGGTGCTAGTACTCCCTAAATACCCCACATACCTACATGAAGATCCAGCAAAAGAGGCTGAGAAGGAATGGTCAGAAATTGGTGAAAGGAAAGAGTTTCAGGAAAGCAGTGTCATGAAAACCTAGATAGGAATGAATATTTAGGAGGACGGGTGGTCAACAGTGATAAACAAAGACCAGGAAGTATGAGGATTAGGAAATTAGGTTTGGCAGTTAACTTTGGAAAGAGAAGTTTCAGTTGAATAACGATCTCAGGAGGCAGTAATGTGGAAAACAACAGAAGAGGGTAAAAGTATCATGAAAATGAAGACAAAGTTTGTTGTCCCCACTGTTTTGCCCATGATGAATAGTGCCCGAAAGGCATCTCTCATCTGAGAAGTATGAAAGAAACTATTTGTCCTCACTTGTAACATAATATAAGAAAATATTAAAGGGCTATTATGAACAAGGCACTGTGATAGCACTGGTACAATGGTAAAACCAAAGAAATTTTGTGCCTTTATGACCCAATGATGCTATGAATCTACTGGGCAGCATTGGGGGTCAGAGTATACATGCATAATGAAAAGTAATTTGAGGGAGCATACGGCTATAACAATTGGGGGAGATCAATGACGGCAAGGACATGTTCAGAGAGAAATTTGAAGCTTGGCTGAAGTCTGAAGAAAAGCTAAGGATTCTGAGAGAGGAAGAGGAGAAGGAAGTGAATTCCAGGTATGAAATAGAGCTTTTAAGAATGTAGGAAGATGAAATGCCAATTTGGCAGAACAGCTAGGCAGCCCAGTTTGGCTAGAACAGAGGGTACTTGTAGGGAAGAACAAGAAATGTCTGGAAAGGTATATTGATGCCAAAGTTGGGGAACCTTAAATGCCAGGCTGAAATTTGTGGTTCTCTGGAAGTAATTATGAAGGTAAATTAGAAGATGATCACTTTGGTCCATATGAAAGATAATGAAGGAGGAGGGGGTGTGAATGCAGTGAAAGGGACTTGTGTGAGATGCTATAGTGGTAAATTAATAAGATATAGCAACTGAATGAATATTGGAAGTTAGGGAGATAGAAGATTCAAGAATGTTTCTAAGATAGCATATTTAAGTGACTCAAGAGAAATCATAAAGTTTGGAGGAGGAGGAGTGGGACTAGGGGTGAAGGTGATGTATTTAGTTTGAGACAGTGTGCATTTGAGATGCCAGTAGGAAATTCACAGAGAACTGTCCAGCAGATAGTTGTATACTAAGGACTAACCTTGAGAGATTAGAGTTGGAAATAGAACTAGTTACATTTAATAAGGCATATTTTTACAGCAAAAGGATTAACCAAGAGTGTATTAATAATTTAACAGTCAGTTCTCTGGGGAAAATGTATGAATGCCATATCTTCAGGTTTAATCTACATTAGTAACATTTTCTCCATCACTTTCTTAAGTCTAAACCATCAACAAAACAATAAATCAAGCACTGATATGTATCACTTGCCTATTTCTAAAGTCTAAATGCTCACGCTGAACATTTAACCACAGTTTCTCATGAACGGATTTGAGTCAGCTCTAGGAAAGCCAGGTGGTGCAGTGGACAGAGACCCAGGCCTGCAGTCAGGAAGACATGAGTTCAAATCCAGCCTTAGACACTTAATAAGCTGTGTGATCCTGTCACTTAACCCTGCTTGCCTCAGTTTCCTCATCTGTAAAATGAGCTGGAAAAGGAAATGGCAAAACATTCCAGTATCTTTGCCAAGAAAACCCCAAATCTGGTCATAAAGAGTCAGACATGACTGAAATAAATAAACAACAAAATATCCCTAGGTTTAACCTAACCATCTAAACAGAGAAAAACAAAAATCAGGTGGTGAAGATGACTTTTGGCCAAACTATGACATGTAATCAAATGGAAAACTCACAGAGTTAGTCAATATCTGTATGTATAGTTTGTCGATAAATGTGTATATATTTGTGTGCATATTTCTATCTTGGATAGTATTGCAAGTGGATGACAACTTACACCCATAATTAAACTAGATGAGGAAAGGGGACTGGATTGCCTTTGAGACAAGCATTACAAACATCTTGATGAAAGGAAGGCCCAACTTTTAAATACAAGTAACATTACTATCTGGCTGCAAATCATGGAATACCACATTTTCTGATGAATTTAAACGGTTATCATTCAGAGAGCAATGGAAAGGCACATGGTGGACATGCTCAGGCTGCAACACAATAGCTAAGCAATGTTGAAAAAAATTTGAAGAATGGAAATCATCAAAGAAATGTATAAAAAATAGAAATGGTCTGGCAATGTAGCAAGAGGGAAGGATAGCAATTGGATGGCATGTGTGCTCCTCTGTATATCACTTTATGTCAGAAGAAAAGAAGGAAGCTCCCCAGAATGTTGGGCAGACTGCCAATGGAGAATTTATGGGAGCATATGGACAAGTGTCACATAGAATGGGCATGTAAAAAGGGTTGGAATCCACATCAGTGAAGAACACATCTGCATCTATGAAATCGCAGATCGATTTGAAAATATTGAGTACAATGAATCAGGTAGGGCTATTAAATGTATGAAAATAAGTATGGCTATTTACCATGATAATAATTACCTTTCATTATTTGATGATTACAAGATATCTTCATATTCAGTCTTTCCTTTGATCCTCATAACAACCTTGTAAAGTAGGCAGGCCAGATGGGTAGAGCCTTATATTTGGAGACAGAGGATCTGGTTTCAGTTTCTATGTTTGTAACTTATTACCTGTGTGGCTGAGCAAGTCTTTTCTTGCTCAAAATCTCTGATCTTTGCATATCCCTTTCTACTTCTCATGAGAATGGGTCTAATAAGTCAGTTATTCTGAACACAATATCCCTGCTATCATTTCTGTCCATTAAACTCACAATTGAAAGCTGGAAATCCTATACAGTAGGATTAGCTCTGAGGAAAATTTACAAGTGGCGAAAGCTTGTTTTTGTCGCTTCTATTCTACTCTTTTTTCCTCCTCCAATCCCATTTCCTTCCCCAAGTGACTATCATCTCTTCTCTCAAATCAAAACCTGAGAAGGATGTGATATCAGTAACTTAGTTTGAATCTGCTATCGCAACTTAGTATGAATATAAATTGGAAAACAATTTGTTTTCACTCCAAAGGTATTCACATTTTAGGAAGTAGTCATTAAGTAGTTGGGGGGACCTGTATTAAGGAGTTATAGGTTCAAATAATACCTCTTGTGCTTATCATTAGAAAATATTAGTTTCTGTCAACCTTTTTTTCCTTATCTGTATGATGGGGGTAAAAATATTTGTACTACCTAGCTCTTATATGTTCAAGCTGTCTAGAAGTACTTATTTTTAATTTAATTTTTATTTTTAATTTATGAAATAAAACAAGCATTTCTATAACATAGAATAAAATGTGCATGAAATTACAAATCTATTATGTATAACTTGCTATTAATTTAAATATACAATAAAGTTATCATGTAATTTTCCTTTTTTCTTTTTTTATTCCCTCCCCCCTACCCTAGAGATGGCTACCATTAGACACAAATATGTATGTGTAGGTAAAAGCAGTCTGTACATACTTCTATTTATCAGTTCTTTCTCTGGATGCAGATAGCCTTCCTTCATAGGTCCTTTGTAGTTAATTCAGGTATTTATGATAGTCAAAATGACTTAGTCACTCAAAATTGTTCTTAAAACAATATTACTGTTGTTGTCTACAGGGTACTCTTGGTTCTGCTCATTTTACTCTTTATTATTTTGTGCAAGTCTATTCATGTTGTTTCTAAAATTAACAAGCTCATCATTTCTTAGAGCACAACAGTATTCCATGATGATCATATACAACTTGTTTAGCCATTCCCCAATTGAGACAGTTTCTCAGATAAAGAAGTGCCAATCACTGAACTAAGCACTGGAGATACAAAGAAAAACAAAAACACATAACTTGCCCTCGTGAATCTCACATTCTAATGAGGGAGAGAACATGTAAATAACAATATATATGCAACATATATAAATGTGAGGTAATCATAGAGGGAAGCCATTAGCTATGGAGTAGGAGAAGGGGTTGTGAACAAATTGCTTTGGAAAACTTAACATTCTACAAAAAGATGAGTTATTATTTTTACCTGTAAAACCTGTGCTTCTTCACAGAATCATTAAATGAGGTCATAGATGTTAATGCTTGGTGAATTTTCATGAACTACGTGAAGTGAGCCTTCCTCTGACTTTACTTGCATTCACAGGTTGGCTCCGGAGATGCTGGCAGACACCTGTGTTCTAGGTATACATTTCCTATACACTGGCACTCCTTAAACTATAGTTTGGTCTGCTAGATGGCACGGTGGATAGAGTGCCAGGTCTAGAGTCAGAGAGACTCATCTTCCTGAGATCAAATCTGATCTGACATTTACTAGTTGTGTGACCCTGGCCGGGTAAATGGCTTAACCTTGTCTGCTTTAGTTCCTCTTATGTAAAATGAACTGGAGAAGGAAATGACAAACTCCAGTGTCTTTGCCAAGAAAACCCCAAATGGGGTCATGAAGAGTTGGACATGACTGAAATGACTCAACAAAAAACAAACAAAAGCTTGTAGTTTATAAGTTACTCCAGTAAGTCACTTCTTATTACTTTTTGCTATTACTTAAAGCCTTCATTTTCACTGTGGAATGAAAAGCTTTGTCCTCCCTGAAAATAACTTTGGACCTCAAAAAGCTGGAATGGGTGAGAAAGGATGACTGAGAGAGTTTCAAGGTGCTACTTTAAAGAAAAAAAAATATT
Source organism: Vombatus ursinus (assembly GCF_900497805.2). Classification (NCBI taxonomy): domain Eukaryota; kingdom Metazoa; phylum Chordata; class Mammalia; order Diprotodontia; family Vombatidae; genus Vombatus; species Vombatus ursinus. The sequence goes on from NW_020954751.1 coordinate 2,775,619, forward strand.
TTTGTAGGTGGTTGCCTACTTCACCTCTGAGTAAGGTTAGCTTTGCTACAGTTTCAACTCCCTGATGAAAAGTGCTATTTAAAGCAAAGCTTGATTTTCATAGAAAGGAATGATTCTCTGCCATTTCCAGGTCATGTAGGCATCAATCTCCATCATATACATGACTCTGATGAAAGATTACTGACCAGCCTCACCTCAGCAGGTGATAGTCACATTTAAAAGTAAGGCCCTGGAGGTCAATCATTCTTGCTCCTTGAGTCTCTCAGATGGGAGCAGTATATTGCTCCTGTTGCTTAACATAGCTAGTACATTCCAGTGAAAAGTCTTCTTAGTGGCTTCATTTGCTAGGATCACTTTCTCCAACACTTTGCTCTGGGTGTGAGAACCCACCTCTGGTGGGTACTATGCCTCTACACATCCCCTTCCATATAGCTATGATCAACATATGTCCTTTTCCCTCAGCTTCAATCATCACTCTTCTCTGGCCTCTCATATATTACAATCAGATAGAATTTAGCACAACAGAGAGAATCAGAACATTATATAATGTTAAAACATGAAAACAAAATGAGACGCGTGTAGAATCATAGCATCCCAGAATTGGAAGGGCACTTGAGAGATCAGCAAATTCAAATCTACATCTAATCAGGAGCTGTCTCTACAACATCCCCAACAAACCATCATCTAGCTTCTAATTAGAGATATCCAGTGATAATGAACTCACTAGTCCTCAAAGTATCTCATCCTATTATTAGATGGCTCCAATAGTTGAGTATAACGATATTAAGCAAAGCATCACTGTTGTTCAGTCGTTTCAGTAGTGTCCAACTATTTGGGGTTTTCTTGGCAAAGATATTAGAGTGATTTGCCAGTACTTTCTCCAGTTCATTTTCAGATAAGGAACTGAAGTAAAAAGGGTTAAGGGACTTGCCCAGGGTCACACAGCTAGTAAGTGTCTGAGACCAGATTTAAACCCAGGAAGGAGTCTTCCAGACACCAAGGGCATTGCTCTGTCCAAAGTGCCACCTAGCTACCTCATGGTAACTGTTGGTAAATAGAAAAATAGACAGACTGTCTGATAGATAGATAAATCAATAGATCAATAGATCAATAAATAGATAAATAGATCAATAGAACAACAGTTATTCAGATAGATATAAATAGATCATTTACTAAGATTTGGTTATAAGAAGATTATATATAAATATTGAAATAAGTTACTGTGATATATATATATATATATATATATTGCATAAGATACTATATAATAAAATACTATATAAAAGATATTATAACCCAGGAATTATATCAATGTAATCACAAAACACTTTCCACACAAATAAAGTCAAATCTAAATAAATGGAAAAACATCAATTGCTCATGGGTAGGCCGAGCTAATATAATAATAATACAATTCTACCTACACTAATTTGCTTATTTAGTGCCATACCAATCAAACTTCCAAAATTATTTATATAGCTACAAAAAATAACAACAAGATTCATTTGGAATAACAAAAGGTCCATAATATCAAGGGAACTAATGAAAAGAAATGCAGGGGAAGGTGACCGAGCTCTTCCTGATCTTAAATTGTATTATAAAACAACAATCATCAAAATGACTTGGTACTGGCTAAGAAATAGAGTGGCGGATCAGTGGAATAGGTTAGGTTTACAAGAAACAGTATAGTAATCTACTATTTGATAAACCCAAAGATCCCAGCTTCTGGGATAAGAACTCACTATTTGACAAAAACTGCTGGGAAAACTGGAAAAGAGTATGGCAGAAACTAAGCATAGACCAAAATCTCACACCATTTACCAAAATAAAGTCAAAATGGGTGCATGATTTAGATATAAAGGGTGATACTATAAGCAAACTGGGAGAACAAGGAATAACCTTTCAGATTTATGAAGAACAGAAGAATTCATGACCAAACAGGAGGCAGAGAACATTACAAAATGCAAAATGGGTAATTTTGATTACATTAAATTGAAAAGTTTTTGCACAAAGCCAATGCCACCAAGATTAGAAGGAAGGTAGAAAACTGAGGAATAATTTTTACAGCTAATATCTCTGATAAGGGTTTCATTTCTAAAATATAGAGAGAACTAAGTCAAATTTATAAGAATGTTGTTCCACAATTGATAAATGGTTGAAGGATATGAACAGGCAGTTCTCAGATGAAGAAATTAAAGTCATCTATAGTCATATGAAAAAATGCTCTAAATCACTATTGATTAGAGAAATGTAAATCAAAACAATTCTGAGGTACCACATCACACCTATCAGATTGGCCAATATGACAAAACAGGAAAATGATGATTGTTGGTGGAGTTGTGAATTGATCCAACCATTTTGGAGAGCAATTTTGAACTATGCCCAAAGGGCTATAAAAATGTGCATACCCTTTGACCCAGCAATAGCACTTCTAAGGCTGTATCCCAGAGAGATCATACAAATGGGAAAAGGACCCACATGTACAAAAAATATTTACAGAAGCTCTTTTTGTGGTGGCAAAGAATTGGAAATTGAGAGGATGCCCATCAACTGGGGAATGACTGAACAAGTTGTAGAATATGAATGTAATGGAATACTATTGTTCTGTAAGCAATGATGAACAGGCTGACTTCAGAAAAACCTGGAAAGACTTGTATGGTCTGATGCTGAGTGAAGTGAGCAGAACCAGGAGAATGTTGTACACAGTAACAGCCACGTTGTGCGGTGACTAATATTGATATACTTAACCCTTCTCAGCAATACAAGGATCTACGACATCTCCAAAGGCTATGGAAAATGCTATCCACATCCAAAGAAAGAACTATGGAGTTTGAATGCAGATCAAAGCATACTATTTGCTATTTTTTTCTTCTGTTTTGGTTTCCTCTTTATGATGGTTCCTCCTATTGGTTCTAATTCTTCCTTACAACATGACTAATGTGAAAATATGTTTAATAAGAATGTATACATATAGCCTACATCAGATTGTGCACTGCCTTTGGAAGGGAGGTGGGGGGAAGGGGAGAAAAATTTAAAACCCAAAAGCTTATGGAAGCAATTGTTGATAAACTAAAATAAATTAATAATAAAATTATGTCAAAAAGATACTATAGATAGTATATCTATAGCATATATAGACATATATGGTGTATATATATAGATATACTCATATGTATATGTCTATCTATCTATTATCTAAATAAGATACTATATGCGAGGTAATGTGCTTGATGCTGAGGATACAAGAAAGCAAGGCAGTCCCTGACCTCTAGGAGTATACATTCTAATGGAGAAGAACAATACACAGAGGAGTACTGGAAAAGAGAGGTGAGGGATGGAAATGACTAGGAGGTGATGCAAAGGCCTGGTTCTGTGTAAGATAAAGGGACAGCTCACCTCTCAGAGCTCTAAAGCTCAACTGGAATAGCCTGTCTTGTTCTTCCTGATTCAGGACCCTGAGGTGGATTGCAAGAGATAGAGTTGAATCTATAATAAACCAAGTATGTCTTAAGGAAGTTTGTTTGTTGCATTTGAAATAGATCTCTTTCATCAGCTGTTTATCCTACAATTTTCTTCTTTCTCTTAAAGATGGAGTGCAGAGGGAAGAAAAAAATCAGCAACTGCACACACAGACAGTTGATTATGGGTTACTGAGGACATCTTCCCATCACCCTGAGGTTCTGTGACACATAGTTGGAAGATGTTCACCAAAAACATCAGCTTTGACTCACAGAGTTTCTGAATTATGCATCATATCTTCCCATTCACTTTTCTGTTATTCTGAGCTGGCATTTCCTCCAAACTATGCCCAGGTGCAAACTATCTAGGCTTGCAAGAATTTTTATCAAGTGTGTTCACTGCACTGGAATATTGCCTGCCCAGCACCAAATTCCCCTCCTCCCCTCGAAGCTGCTGGGCTTCGCCACATTTCAATACTTGCATGAACACATAATTCACTTGCCCCTCCACAGTCTAATTGCTATTAATTTGCAAATTAATCAAACTGATTTTCCATTAGCCTCTCTTTCCTTCCCACCAGTATTTACTTGTTCTCACTGAGCAAAGGAAAGCAAGAACAATGAATATCTGCAAACAGTTTTTATTTTATTCTGCTTTCAGAAAGGCCAAATGGGAACTTAAACCAGGAAGGGAGATAAATTTTTATCCACTCGATGAATAAAGAAAGATGGTATAGTAGGGAAAGTAATGGATTTGTAGTCAAGGGACTTGGATTCAAATTCTAGTTCTATCACTTACTATCCATGTGATTTGGGGTAAGCCACAACTTCTCTGAACTTCAGTTTTCTCCTCTACAAAGAAGACCATACATCTAAAAGAAACCTCTGAAGCTACCTAACCAAACTTCCTTCATTTTACACATAAAGAACCCAGGGCAGTTAAGGGACTTGTCCAAGATAGTGTCAGAGCTAGTATTTGAACACAGGTTTTCTAACTCCAAAATCAGAAGTTTTTTTTACTGTACTCTAAGAGTTTCTAAGGTCCCATAGATAGTATATCTATGGGATTGATTATAGTATATACTTAGGTCAGCTCTCCATATGATATAAGTAACTTACTGCAACTTGCTAAACAGTGACAGGGCATAGACTTTGAACTCAGATCTCTTGACGAAGGGGAAAGAACGAGGCATGGGGACAGAGACAGGGAGAGGCATAGGAGAAAGGAGAAGGTAGAAGGAGAGGTGTAGGGAGGTGGATGGAAGGGAGAAGAAGAGAAAAAAGGAGAGGTGTCAAGGAGGCGGGAGGTGGAGAGAGAGGAAGAGAGGGAAGGAGAGGGAAAGGAGGAGGGAGAAGAGGTGGGGAGAGACAGGGAGAGAGAGGGAGAAAGGGGGAGGGAAGGGAAGGAAGAAAAGAAGGAAGAGAAGGAGGGAGGAAGGGAGGGAGGAAGGGAAGGAGGGAAGGGTAGAGTTTGAAAATTATAGCTTAATGACCATAGTTTTAATGACTTGCAAGATTTGGGAGGGTACTAATAATTGTAACTGTCATTCACATAGAGCTTTAAAATTGTATCACTTTAAATAATTACTTCAGTGGATCCTCACAATAAACCTATAAGATAGGGATATAAAAATTATTCCCATTTTACAGATAAATAAACATTTTCAGAGAGGTTAAGTGGCTAGACTACATCTGCTCATATAATAAGTGTCAAAAGAAGGGTTTGGCCCACATCTTAGAGACTCTAAATTCAGTTTCACTATCCATCACATCATGGAAAACATCTTTAAAAGAAAGCAGTGACAAAGGGGGCAGCTAGATGGTGCAGTGGATAGAGCACCGACCCTGAAGTCAGGAGGACCTGAGTTCAAATTCAGCCTCAAACCAACACTTGACACTTACTAGCTGTGTAACCCTGGGCAAGTCACTACTTAACCCCAATTGCCTAAAAAAAAAAAAAAAACAAAAAACAAAAAAACAGTGACCATAAAGAGCTAACACAGCTTCATGGTGAATAGATCATGCTAGGCTAATATTATTTCCTTTTTTGACAGAGTAAATACACTGGTGGATCACTAGAATGTTATACACAGAAAGCTTATCTAGATTTTAGCAAAGCATTTGAGAAGATTCTGGGAAGATGGCAGAGTAGGTCAGAAAATTCCAAGCCTGCAAGATTTTCCCCCATAAAAGAGATGAAATAGCACCTCATGGCTAATATTAAGAAGTAAAAATAAATAAGAGTAGGGGCAGAACAGGGGACCTCCTGAGACAATCAGAGAAGATCTGAAGAAAAGTCCCAGGGTGAGATTTGGTTCCTGTGAAGAATAAACACCTCCATTTGCTGTCCTCCATTCCTGTAATATACTCTCTCCTCACTTCCATCTCATGGCATCCCTCACTATTTTGAGGATGAAGTTCATGTACCATCTTCCACTTGCAGTCTTTCTTGTCCTAGTGCCATCCCTGCCTAATAATCTTCTATTTATTTGTATTTATTCTCTTTATATTCATTCTAGATATATATTTATAAATGCATTTTTGTCTCTTCCATTAAATTATAAGTTTCTTGAAAGTAAAAACTCTTTCATTTTTTTTGCCTCTGCATCTTCAGAACCTAGCATGCCCCTGAAACATAGTAGGCATGTAATAAAAGCTTATTGATTGATTAAACAATGGCCACTGGGTGATTTCTTTCTTTTATTTTATTATTTTGTTTTGTTTAGCTCCAACAACCCCCAGACATCTTTTACCAGGCATGGAAGAGTTATGCTCTATGTCAATGGAGGGAGGACCCACAGTGATGAAATTACAGACTTTCTGAAGTTGTGGAGAAAGTGTAGATCCTCTCCTTTGTCAGTCAACTCTAATTCATCTTCACAGTCCTGAGAGGCTGCCAGTGGTGTGCCACGTGTTAAACCTCTTCTGGTGAAAAGTAATTCACTTATCTGGGAGCAGGATTCTCAAAGCATCAGATGGGAAGTTTTTTAAGTTTTTTTTTTTAATTGGTTCTCAAGTGAGTAATTTAGCTGTTGGTAGAGGAAGTCAGGAATCCAGATTGAGATCCAGGTCCGAATGAACATGTCCATTAAGATGATTGCATTCTCAGGGTCCTGAATACCCTAGAACAACATGAAAAGACCCTAATTAGTGCCTAACAAATGGTACAGGTATCCTTCCATTCCCCATTTTGCTGAACAGGCTTCATTCTTTTGATCCCCTTTTTTCTTTGTATACATAAAAGCTTCAGGAGGAGAATTCCACTAAAGTTCAGTCATCATGGTGACAGATAAGTCATCTAATTTATGACTGAAATATGTTCGTCTGACTCCTTTGGGCTAGGAATGCTACCTACAAAGTCCACTTGGCATAATAATTCAAAAATGTCCATTATTTCATGTGTCTATCTTGGACCATGTATTCCTCATCCCACATTTCTAGAATAATAACACATCATCCCCTTTCTTACCCTCCAAGGCTCAGTTAAATGATCTCTTGTTTTTCCTCACTCAGGACTTCCCATCTCCTGCCCCTGTGCCTTTGCACAGTCTATCCTTAAGGCCTGTAATACCTTTTATTCTCCCTTCTGCCTCTCAGAGTCCTTCAAAACTCAGTTCAGGTGGTATCCCCATATGAGGCCTTTCTTGATTGCCCCAGTTGCTAGAATCTCCTTCTCCCCCCCCCCAGAAAAAATCACCTTGCATTTACTTTTTATATATCCCATATTCGCATATATCTTAACATATTCTTCCCCTTTATTAATAAGTAAGCTCCTTGAGGGCCATGACTTTCCTTTTTCATCTTTGCATCCCAGTATTGAGTACAGTACCTAACTTATAGTAGGTAATTAATAAATGCTTATTGTTTGATTGATTCAAGAATAGAAAGCTGTAGTAGTGGTTGTGGGGAGTATGTGATATTTGTCTTTCAGGTGTTAAAAGAGCTGTCATGTGAAAGAAGGATTAAGATTACTCTGTCACTGAAAGGCAATGGGTAGCACTTGAAAAGATCCCAAATTGGGTTTGATTCAAGGAAAAACTTCCTAAAAATTAATATGCCTAGAAGTGGAGTGGTTGCTCTTGGGAGCTTATAAATAATTTCTATATTATTTTAATATTTTCACAGTGTTTTCCTTATATTATATTATTTGGTCTTCAAAATATCCCAGTGAATTAGATGCCATTATCATCTTCATTTTACAGATGAGGAAACTGGGGTTCAGAAATGGTTAGTTACTTGCCCATGATCACAGAGCTAGGAAAAATAGTTTGAGGTTGTATTAGAACCTCCATTCTCCTGATTCCAAGGACAGCACTGGATTCCCCTTTACTGGGAGTCTTCAAGTTAAAGCAGAATGCCTGCTTGAGCATGTCATTGTGAAGATTCATTTTTGCTAACCCAGATATCACTAGATGTCTGCCAAAGTCTACTCCAACTCTGAAATTCTGTGGTTCTCTAATACTATCCATTATATCATGCCTCTCCTGGATAAGAACTCTGAAATATGCAAAAGAGAAAACATAATATGGATAGAGTATAAAGAGCCCCAAACTGAGAGTCAGGAGAAATATTTGGATTAGATTACCTCTAAGGTCCCTTATGACTTCATTCTAATTTTTCTGATATTTGACTTTTTTCTCTGAATCTGAATGATATTAAGTGTATTTGTGTATTGTAAGTCCATCTGTGAGATTTCCTAAATGCATAGGACATCTTATAAGAGATTTCAGGAGGCTGCATAAACCAGCAGAGTAGAAAGAACTCCAAAGGCCTAGGTAAATTGAGTCAGTCAATGGAATAGCCTCAAATAATAAATTAGATTAACAAGATGCTGTTCCCTGATATCTTAACCAGGTTAGAACAATTCTCAATTGAATCAATCAATCATAAGCTTTAGACTAAGTAAGGAAAAAGACTGATCCATTTAGATATTATTGAAATCCATTGAATGAACTGGAGTGAGATTGCACAGGAATTGGTATCATATTGGTTGAAGAAACAGTCATGCATTCATTGTAGGTTGTCTGTAAAATAGCAAATCAATTCAGGACCCAGAGACTTGGTGTCTGGTAGCTTAAGGTGGAAACTTTCTAGCTAGGTCCCTGAGAAGGAATTACTTTGGGAAAGAAAAAGAGTCTAGGGCAGCCTCAGCCTAGGTCTCCCTCTCAGGGTCAGGCTCAGTCTTAGACTTCTCCTCTATCCCATAGCTGGAGGAAAACTGTGAGCTTCTAAAAGTCCAGAGGATTTTGGAATCCCATTGGTATCCTAGCAGTGGATCAGGAACACTGGTCACAGTGAGTTCATCAGGAGCCAAAGGAAAACAAGAAAGACTGGAAAGTATAGGAAGAGATAAACAGAAAATGTGCTAAGTAGAAAATTGGTGAATATCCTGCAAAGGGAAGATAAGGACCTCCTGAAAAAGGATTCTAGAAACTGTAAGTTACCACTTTTGCTACTTGGTCTCTAAGACAAAGTTCATTTTTTCTCATTAAGTATATACTATGGGATATATGTCACAAACTTTAGAGAGGAATGTTTTATAACAATTCTTACTATTCCACCTTAGTACATATTCCTTTCTCAAAGCCAATTATCACATACCAATCGGAGTTTGTAACCTATAGTATTAGGGGGAAAAATTCCCCAATCCCTCAAGGATACCCCTAAGACTCTGAAGAGGCAAGTATTTAAACTCTAGGGACTCAACCTGTCATTATGAGTGGAGTTGGGAAAATAGCTCTAGAGTTTAGGGGTGCTACAGAATACTGGACAAAACTGAAGAAGACTAACTTTTTAGCCTTGTTTTTATTATTTATGCACTGGATAGTGTTGAAGAAACAAAACATAAACAAAACAAACAAAATGCCCTATATGCCTCAATTTCCTCATCTTCAAAATAGGAATAACATCTACCACTCAGAGATTTTGTGAAGCTTGAATGAGATAAGGTATGGAAAATATTAATTAAAAAATCACCCTATATGTCAGCTATTACGTATGTCACTATGAATGTATAAAATGGAAACTTTTAAGTCAGAAAAAATTATAGACTCTAAAGCAATTACATATTTTTAAAAGCAAATTAGGATTTAGTTCTAGATGAAACCTTAATGACCATTTATTCAAATCTCCTTACTTTGTAGATAATGAAACTGAGGCCAAAGGAAGTAAAGTGACTTTCTCAAGGTCAAACAGGAAGTAAGCGCCTGATTTGGATTTGCAGTCAGACTTTCTAATGCCAAACCACTTTCCTGAAACATGCTATATTTCAGTTTTCACTAAAAAAATTAAAATTGGACACCCAGAATTCAAAGCATATTGTAAAATTATAATCATCAAAGCTATTTGGTATTCATTAAAAAATAGAAAATTAGATCAGTGGAACAGGCTAGACAACGAGAAATAAGAAACAATTGATGGCCATAACCCAGCGTTCAATAAACCAGAAAACACAAATGGTCTAAAAAACAAACACCTCCTCATTTGACAATAATTACTGGTAAAACCTGAAACCAACCTGGCAGAAATTAGGTTTAAACAATACTTTAGAGCACATGCTACAGTAAACTCAAAATGTATATATGACTTGAATATTAAATGCCATGGATGGGCAGTGGGGAAGAGTTGTGGAGAAAAAAGAGAGAGACAGACAGACAGACAGACAGAGATAGACAAAGACAGACAAACAGAGACAGACAGAGAGACAGAGACAGAGAGATAGAGACAGAGACACAAAGACAGAGACAAAGAGATACAGAAAAGATAAGCTATCTTTCACAACTATGGTCAGGGATGAATTATTTACTAAAGAAAGAATAGGAATTATAAAAAAATATAGAAATTGTAAGAAGAAACACATAAAATTGAAAAGCTTTTGAACAAAAGATTTCGAACAAAAATCAACACAACTTGATAAAAAGTTAAGTTTAAAATTTGGGGAAAATATGGTAAGTATTTTGATAAACATTTGATATCTAAAACATGGCCATAGAAATTGATGAGAACAACTAAAAATATAATAATTAGCAGTCAAAACAAAAGAATAGTGCTCAAAGAACTGAAAACTATCAACAGCAATATGAAACATTGCTCCAAATCACTAGAAATAAGAGGGGTGCAATCCAAAATAACTCTTGAGATTAAACTTCTTACTTAGTGAATTGGGAGTGATAACAAAATATGGGAATAGTCAATGTTTGCTGGGGTTGTAGAAATTATGGGCACTTTAACATTCAGTTGGTACAGCTGTGAATTGTTCTAACCATTCTTTTTTTTTTTTTTACTTTTAGGCAATTGGGGTTAAGTGACTTGCCCAGGGTCACACAGCTAGTGTCAAGTGTTTGGTCTGAGGCCGGATTTGAACTCAGGTCCTTCTGACTTCAGGACTGGTGGTCTATCCACTGTATCACCTAGCTGCCCCCTGTTCTAGCCATTCTTGAAAGCAATTTGGAATTATGCTTTGAGAGTGACTAAAATGTCCATACCCTTTCACCCAAAGATCCCAGTGTTAGCAATGTATACCAAGGTCCCATATACACCAAAATATACCTAGCAGCAAGTTTTATAATAACAAAGAATTGTACATAAAAGTAGATATTTATTGATTGAGAACTAGGCAAATAAGTTGGGGTGCATGAATGCAATAATACATTCTTTGTTGTTGTTCAGTCATTTTAGTTGTATCTGACTCTTCATAAACCCATTTGGGGTTTTCTTGGCAAAGGCACTAAAGTGATTTGCCATTTCCTTCCCCATTTCACTTTATAGATGAGGAAACTGAGACAAACAGGGTTAAATGACTTGCCCAGGGCCATACAGCTAGTAAGGGTCACATAGGTAGTAAGTATGCGAAGCCAGATTTGAATTCAGGAACACGAGATGAGTCTTCCTGACTCCAGGCCCGGCACGCTATATCCACTTTGCCATCTAGCTGCCCCAATGGAATACTATTGTGCTGAAAAAAAAATGGGGGGGCTTAATTAATATATTGGAGAGTGGAAAGATATATGAACTGGAAAAAAGTGAAGTCAGCAAAACCAGGAAAGCAAACTTTCACAGTGACTACAAAAGTGTGACGGGAAAGAATAATAACTAAACAACCAAAATTGAATGCTGTGAAATTATCATGAGCTTCACCCCAAAGAAGAGAAATAAGAATGCAGCGTCTACTTACATTCTTTAAAGAGGTGGAAGACAATGAGTGTGAAATACAACATATCATGTCTTTTTTTTATATCTGTGTTAATTTTGTGGAGCTGATTTTGTCCCTCTTTTGTTGTCATTAACTCCAATGGATTTAATTATTGTTTCTATGCTGTTGATTCTCAAATCTGCCTATCTCTGCTGACCTCCAGTCTTGCATCTCTTATATGTATGTGTGGCCAAGAATAAGTATTCAATGGTTAAAAACAAAGAGATCTCAAAAAATTCCAAATTATTAACAACCACTTGAAGTACTCTAAATCAGCAAACACAAGATAAATGAAAATAAAAATGCTGAAAAGTTTACCTTTCACCCAACAAAATGGTAAAGATGACAAAAGATGAGTAGAGACCATGTTGAAGAAGGTACCCAAGTGTATACCAATACATCATTGGTGCAATTGTGAATTGGTGCAGCCATCCTTAAAATAAGTTTTGAGGACTTCTGCTTCCAGGAGCCAACATGGTGGAGTAAGAGGTGAGTCTGTCTTACCCTCCCTTATTAACCCCTGAAAGTCCAGAAAATATCACTCCAGGAAAAACCCTGGAACAGCTGAACCAGAAGAAAGATGGCGTGCAGCAGTCCAGTAGCCCAGGTAGCTTGAGGGATTAACTGGAAAGGCCCCTCTTACTCTGGGGGAAGGGGAGCAGTACAGAACCGGAGGCATCCTGGCAAGCTAGTGGAAAGTACCACCTCATCATACCAGGAGGAGATCCTGAAGCCCAGGTGGTGGAGTAGGCAAACACCAACACCTGGACCCCCGAGTGCCTCATTGAGGGTGGGGGAACTGGTGGAAACCAGCTCAGAAAACCACCAGGTGCCTCGGCATTCTACAACAACCATCTCTCCCAGTGCCTCAGCAAAGCTAAGAGAAGCAGTGCTCAAAGGGTCCCTAGGCAGATAAACACCCTACAACATCCATCTGAAAAGAGCTGAAGAAAGCAAAAGGAAGGAAAGGCCTGGGTAAGCAGTAAATCTCCAGGAGTCACACTACTCAATCCTACCCCTAGAGTTCCAGTGTTGCTATTTCGAGTCCAACAGTAGGTAAGCTTCCAGAATCCTACAGCCTCCAACTGCCAACATTGGAGGCCCAAACACACAAAACCATCAACCAAACCCTAGCTTCCAACACAAGAAACTTGGGTCAGTGCCCTCTGCTCCCCAGCAGGAGAGCCCAGTCTCTTTAAAGGCCAGGAAATAAGCAAGCACCATGAGCAAAAAGAAATGTACAATAGATTCTTATTATGGGAAGAGTGAAGATCAAGACAGAAATCCTGAAGAGGACAACATTGTCAACAAACCCACATCTGGAACCTCAAAAGGGAATGTGAACTAGTCTGAAGCCCAAAAAGCCTTCTTAGAAGAGCTCAAGAAGGATTTTAAAAGTCAAATGAGAGAGGTAGAAGAAAAAAATTGGGAAAAGAAATGAGAGATATACAAGAGAGAGGCAACAGCTTGGAAAAGGAAGGACAAAAATTAACTGTAGAAAACAAGTCCTTAAAAAATACAATTGGCCAGCTAGCAAAAAAAGTACACTGAAGAAATCAAGTCCCTAAAAAATACAATTGGCCAACTGGAAAAGAAGTACAATGAAGAAAACAAGTCCTTAAAAAATACAATTGGCTAAATGGGGAATGAGGTACAAAATCTAATAGAAGAAAACAATTTGTTAAAAATTAGAATTGAGCAAATGGAAGCTAAAGACTCTATGAGAGAGCAAGAATCAGTCAAACAAAAACAAAAGAATGAAAAAATAGATGAAAATGTAAAATATCTCATTGGTAAAACAACTGACCTGGAAAATTGATCCAGGAGAGATAATTTAAAAATTATTGGTCTACCTGAAAATCATGATAAAAAAAGAGCCTGGGCAGTATCTTTCAGGAAATCATAAGGAAAACTGCCCTGAGGTCCTAGAACCAGAGGGTAAAATAGCCATAGAAAGAATCCACCAAACACCTCCTGAAAGAGATCCTAAATTGAAAATGCCAAGGAATATAGTAGCCAAATTCTAAAATTACCAGGTCAAATAGAAAACACTGCAAGCAGTCAGAAAGAAACAATTTAAATATCATGGAACCACAGTCAGGATTACACAGGACCTTGCAGCTTCTACATTAAAAGACCATAGGGCGTGGAATACGAAATTCCGTAAGGCAAAGGAGCCTAGATTACAACCAACGATCAACTACCCAGCAAAAATGAGCATGATCTTTTAGGGGAGGAGATGGATATTCAATGAAATAGAGGACTTCCATACCTTCTTGATAAAAAGACCAGAGCTCAACAGAAAATTTAATCTTCAAATACAAGACTTAAGAGAGACATAAGGGCAGCTAAGTGGTGCTGTGGATAGAGCACCAGTCCTGAAGTCAGGAGGACCTGAATTCAAATCCGGCCTCAGACCAAACACTTGACACTTACTAGCTGTGTGACCATGGGCAAGCCACTTAACCCCAATTGTCTAAAAAAAAGAGAGAGAGAGAGAGAGAGAGAGAGAGAGAGAGAGACATAAAAAGGTAAATGGGACAGAAAGAAACAACATGTTATTAATAAGGGCAAACTCTTTACATCCCTACAAGGGAAGATGACACTTGTAACTCTTGAGAATTGTATTGTTATTACACCATGTTAAAGGGGTATAAAGGGGGTGGGTATAAATTGACTTTGATGTAATGATGAAAAAAATCTAATTAAGTGGGTCAAATGGATCCAAGTAAGTGAATTAATCTGATCTAACTAAGAAAATGTACTGAGAGAAAAGGAAAGGAGGAGGCAGACAAGGGTAAAATACATCACAGGAAAAAGTACAAAAACCTATTACAGCAGATGGAAAGAAGGGAGGGAGATGAGCATTGTTTGAACCCTACTCTCATCAGATTTGGCTTAAGAAGGGAATAACATAATCAGTTAGGATAGAAATCTAACATGCCCTACAGGCAGTAGGAGGGAAAAGGGGAAAGAAAAGGGAGGGGGCTAATAGAAGGGAGGTGGGACTGAGGGAGATGGTGGTCAAAAGCAAAACATTAGTGAGGAGGGAAAAGGAAAAAGGAAAGAGAAAAGCATAAACTTGGGGGGGGAAGGATGGAGAGAAAGACACAGATAGTTATCATAATTGTGAATGTGTTATATTAATGTAATGGAATACTATTGTACTATAAGAAATGATGAACAGGCAGATTTCAAATAAACCTGGAAAGACTTGTATGGTCTGATGCTGAGTGAAGCGAGCAGAACCAGGAGAATGTTGTACACAGTAACAGCCACATTGAGTGATGACTGACTTTGATAGACCCCCCTCTCAGGAATACAAGGATCTAAGACATCTCCAAAAGCCTCATGACAGAAAATGCTATCCACATCCAAAGAAAGAACTATGGAATTTGAATGCAGATCAAAGCACACTATTTGCTATTTTTTTTCTTCTGTTGTGTTTTGTTTCCTCTTTCTGGTGGTTCCTCCTATTAGTTCTAATTCTTATTTACAACATTACTAATGTGAAAATATGTTTAATAAGAATATATATGTATAGCCTATATTAGATTACACGCTGTCTTGGGGAAGGATGTAGGAAGGGAGGGGGAGAAAAATTTAAAACTCAAAAGCTTTTGGAAGTGACTGTTGATAAATCAAAATAAATTAATAAAATAAAATAAGTTTCGAAATTTTGCATAAAGTACTAAAAATATCTGAACACTTTGATACAAAGATCCCACTGATAGGAATATACTCCCAAGAAATTTAAATGGATGAAAATAGGATGAAAACTCCCGTGTACACCAAAATATTTATAGTATCACTTTTTTTGTGCTAGCAAAAAATTGATGTCAAAGTCAATGTCTGTTGAATCGCGAATGACTTTAAAAATTGTAATTCTATAGATGAATGTAATGCAATATTGTTCTTTTGTAAGAAACAGGTAACATGAAAAATTCAGAGAAGCTTGGAATGACTTACATGAAATGATAGTAAGCAGAATCAGGAAAACAAAGTACACAAAGATCTAAACAATGCATGATCAAGAATTTGTCTGGACTCAAACATTTACATTAATGTTAATGCCAATTTGGAAGGAGGTCTCCAGCAGCATGACACAGCGTTCTTTGTTTGATC
This sequence comes from Vombatus ursinus, assembly GCF_900497805.2. Lineage (NCBI taxonomy): Eukaryota > Metazoa > Chordata > Mammalia > Diprotodontia > Vombatidae > Vombatus > Vombatus ursinus. The sequence goes on from NW_020954751.1 coordinate 2,791,393, forward strand.
CTGTATTTTTTAACATGTTTATCAATGATTTGCATAAAAGTATGGAAAGCATCCTTAGCACATCTATGGAAGTATTATTTGCAGATGGGCAATTTGCTCCAGGTCATATGGATAGGGGTTAGAGCCAAGGCGACAGCCTAGGTCCTCTTATTTCAATTGCAGTGTTATTTCTACCACAGTATACTGAACAGGAAGTTTGTCTAAAATGACCTTGGGGATTTTATTAATGAACTATAAGATCAAGATAAGTCAACAGTATAGCATGGTAGCCACACAGCCTAAAATAATTATCTCATATTAATTTAAGAGAGGCATAGCTTCTGGGGATAAATGAGGAGGTAATAGCTCTACTCTATTCTGTCCTGTTTACGGCACACGAGTTATTATGTTCAATATAAGGCATTAGTAAGGATAGAATATCCTGAGGAATCCAAACATCATTCACACCTCACTCTGATTTGTTTGTTCCTCCCAAAACCTTCAATTAAGGAATGCCCCCAAACCAGCTACCTGCTCATTTCTCACCAGTCTGCAGTACAGATTCCTCCATCATGCCAGCTCATGGGTTCCCTTCCACCACTAGAACATAAACTCCTTGAGGCCAAGGACTGATTTTCTTTTTTTCTTGTATTTGTATTTTCATTGCTTAGTTTAGTGCCTACCACATAGTACGTGCTTAGTAAATGCTTATTGACTGACTAAGATAATTGGAGAAAAGACACTTAGGGAGCAAGATAACCTTGAAAGTATTTGAAAGACAGCCTTTTGAAAAGGTACATACAAGATCCCTCAGCAGCCATTCTTCAAATGAAGAAACTGAGACCCAGGGAGGTGAGTTAGTCAAAGTCATACATGTAATATTTAAACTCAGATTTGAACCCAGATCCCTTATCTCTAGAGACTGTACTCTTTCTAATGATGTACCACTCTCCTTTCCTCCTTGCATACAAAAACCAGATGTGTTTGTTTCTTCATATGGATATTCTTTGAGGGTTGGTGGTGGTAGGATGTGTTAGTTTATACATTTGCCTTGGCCACACAAACCTCTGAAATTCTTTGATTCTATGACTTGGTTTTAGAGAATATACAATTTTATCATTAAATGAATACTCTTTATTGCTCCTGCTTGTGAAGAATGCATTCTTATTATAAAAGACTTATTTCTATGGCAGAACCAGCCTGAGGATTGAAAGGTAGTTATCTCTGAGAATGGATTTTCCACATTTCCCTGGGGGTCTTTTGAACACTGGCTTATTGAAATAATTTCAATTCTGATGTTGTTCTCCTATTCCCCACCCCACCCCCCAATGATTAGACTCTTAGACCTCTAGTTAATGGGCATTCTTGGTGAAAGAACATGACTGGTATTTGGTGACAGGGAGATTGGACATGAATAATAATATTGAAGCTTTGAAGAAATTCTGTAGAAAAGTGCTAATGAAAAATCTTTGTTGGCTCAACCCTGGTGATTGATAAGGACAGAGACTTGACGCAAACAGAACCTGTTTTTTTGTGGGGAGGGGGGAGCATAGGAAAGTAGGAAATTGAATGTTGAGCCTCTTGAAATTTTTGCTAGATTTATTTCTCTATTTATTTTTAGCTTATGAAAGTTAATCAATGTCTTGCCACCATTCTGGAGATTAGTGTTGTTCATTGAAACAAGTATTATACTAGAAATCAAATGACCTGGATTCTAGTCTCAGCTTGCTAGATAGAGAGATAAAGCATTTATTAATGGTTTACTGTATGTCAGGCATTGTGCTAAGCAGTGGGATTGCAAATACAAACAAAAAGAAAGGCAATCCTCTCAAAAACATATTCTAACAAGGCAGAGTAACACTAAAGGCAACTGAAAAGTGGGGACAGGGGATCAAGGAGAAGGTACCAGAGTAGGGGCAAGGTAGAAAAGTCAAAGTCTAGTGGAGAAGTGAGCATGCCTTCCCTGGGCACTTGCAAATGGAAATTCTTGGTAGAAACTCACCAATGTGAGGAGAAAACATCAGTGCTATGTTCTTGTTCTAATCCATAATAGCAATTATAACACATATAAGAAGTTTCATGAAAGAATCAGACAATTCAGCAATGCATGAAATAGTAGGTCTTTCTTTTTAACTCATGCAAAAGGATGTTCAGATCCTAAAGAAAAACATGAAAATAGGAACTTACAGGGGAAGGAGAAGGATGGTGGGCTAAACTCAGTGACAATCTGTTAGAGGGGCTCCTGAAGATTGTAATTTTCTAACATTATGGTCTAGAAATGATATGCTAAATATTATCTCACATTCTGTATTTGTTTATAGTCTCTTCATGATTTAATATATGGTTAGTTTTTGGAAAGGCGTCATTAAAACTGAGAAACATGTATATTTCTTAAGATTGTCATTTGGTAATCTTCAAAGAGGTATCATATCTACTTAACATGTTTTTTTGAGGACCTTAAATTGCTTACCTTTCAATTAGATTTGTCTAGGTATGAAAGGGGCACACACAATTATTTTATTATCTATTTCGCCCTGAAATACAATTAACCTTTCCTTTAGGTACTTAGGTGTTGTCACTTGGTATCCATAAATTAAGTGCTGATATTGTTAGATTATCTTTGGTCTTCTTAACCATAATGTAGTTTTCCTCATTCTTTCTTTCTCTCTTTACGGTATTTTTACTGTTGCCTTGTCTGACGCTATGATTTTCACCCTAACATTTGTTGATTTGACTAAGTCACAATTAATTCTAGACCAAGACATCAGTTTTAGTACTGTGTGAATCTTTAAGTTTTAAATGAGTTTCATGTATGTGAATGTATATATACATACACAGATACATTTGTGTGTGTGTGTATATATACTGATACATTTTACTGTATTTCACCATTTAATGGGTAAGTTATGACATTCATATCCATGGTTATAATTATTAAGTTTCTTTTTCTGTATGTTAAATGCCTATTATAATGTTTTCTCTTTTTTACACCAAATCTTCTCCTTACAAGGAAAAAAGAAAGTAAGGAAAGAAAGAGAGTGAAATTAATACCATTTTTCTAGAATTGGATGGTTTTATTCCACTTCTCCCCTCTTATTTCCCCATGCCAGACATGAATCATTTCGTTTTGTCTTTTTCCTCTCCTTTTAACACTTGCTTAGTAAATAGGATTCCATAGGTGAAATTTATTTTGTTTAAAACTATTCCTTCCCTAACTCTACCTTTTCTCCCTCTTCCTACCCAATTCTGTTTATAAGTCCAAAGTAATGAAGAGAAAGCAGGAATCAAATACTTGCTATGTGACCCTGAGCTAGTCATTTAACTTATTTTAATCTGAGTTTTATTATTTGCAAAATGTAGGTAATAATGGCACCCACTCCAATGGCTTATTATGAGGAACAAATGAGATAACATATTCAAAGTGGACTGAAAATCTTAAATCACAACAAATATGTTAATTTTTAATATTGCAGTGTATGTTCCCCTCCCCTTCAATCTTTTCTTGACCAGATCAGAAAAATGTGTATAACGAGATTCTTATTGTTTCCTAGCCCAGCTCCCAAACCATATAGTTTTCTCCTATGATACTGCAATTATGAGAAATATTAAATTTCTCTATTTCACAAATCAAAACAACTCTGAGGTACCACATCACACCTATTAGATTGGCTAACATGACAAAACAGGAAAATAATAAATGCTGGAGAAGATGTGGGAAAATTGGAACACTAATGTACTGTTGGTGGAGTTGTGAACTGATCCAACCATTCTGGAGAGCAATTTGGAACTATGCCCAAAGGGCTACAAAAATGTGCAAACCCTATGACCCAGCAATAGCATTTCCAGGGCTGTATCTTAAGAGATCATAAAAATTGGAAAAGGACCCACATGAACAAAACTATTTGTGGTGGCAGAGAACTGGAAATTGAGGGAATGCCCATCAGTTGGGGAATGGCTGAACAAGTTGTGGTACATGAATGTAATGGAATGCTATTGTGCTAAGAAATGATGAACAGGCTGACTTCAGAAAAACTTGGAAAGACTTGTATGGTCCGATGCTGAGTGAAATGAGTAGAACCAGGAGAACATTGCACATAGTAACAGCCACAATGTGCCATGACTAACTTTGACAGACTCATGGACTCTAAGCAATGCAAGGCTCCAAGGCAACTCCAAAAGTCTCATGATGGAAAATGCTGTCCACATCCAGAAAAAAGAACTATGGAGTCTGAATGCAGATTGAAGCACATTATTTGATATCTCTTTTTTTGCTTGTTTGTTTCTTTTTTCTCATGGTTTCTCCCATTGGTTCTAATTTTTCTTTACAACATGACTAATGTGAAAATAGGTTTAATATGAATGTATATGTAGAGCCTATGTCAGATTGCATGCTGTCTTGGGGTGGTGAGAGGGGAGAGATGGGGAGAAAATTTGGAACTCAAAATCTTATGGAAGTAAATGTTGAAAACTAAAGATAAATAAATAAATTTTTAAAAAAGTTCTCTATTTCTGTATGCATTTTTCTCTTATTGTATTCTTTCTCCCTTCTTTTTTTTTCCCTCCCGTCAAACACATACCCATACTCACACACATACAAAGAAATCTGTACCTAGCTCCTGAGTTTATCTATCTTTGCTCTATCTTTGATCCTTCAGACAGAATTTTGAAGGGAAAGTAGTCTTTAACCCCTATTTGGGTGTCATTTAGACCCTTTCAAGTTGCTCAATTCTGAATTTGTGTCTTAGCCTTCCCTGCCACTGCAGTAGCTTTTTTTATAATCAAGTTGTTATTGTTTGCTCATTTTCAGTCTATTTCTTGACCTTGAACTTTATGTTAAAGTTGCGCTCAGTTCACCAGGGGGTGGGGATACACTGTCCCAAGCCTCAAGCTTTTTTTTGTGCTGCTGTTGTCAGAACTAGTTCCAGGGGTTTGCAATTTTTTGTTGCTTTTGAGATGGTTTGATGAGGGGAGAGATGTGGTGTGCTCTTTCTGGTCTATGCTCTGGTCTTTACTGAAGAAAAGCCTCTCCTCCCCTGCATCCACAAGTGCTAATGCTCCTCTTGGCCCTGGAACTATGACCAGGTCCCCTGCTCTCCTGCAGTGTCAAGTGCCAGTGCTCTTCTTTGACTTGGAACTGTGTCTAATCACAAGCATTCATCTCTGCCTTGGAACTGCAATCCAGAACTACATATGGGTAATGGAGTTGCCAATCAGGCCAGCTGCACCCAGTGCCAGCCAAAGGTTCCCTGTAATCTCTTTCTGGCCACTTGTCTGATTCCTTTACCATCTCTTGGCTAAGAGCTCATGAATTTGCTAGTGTTGCTGGTGGTGTGGCTGCTCCCAAGGCCTGCTGCTGGTGTTGCATCACTCATCTCTTAAGTTTTCTTAGGCTTGAAAAAAACTGTCTCAACCTGACCTTTGTTGACTCTGCTGTTCCAAAATTTGATTTGGGGTATTATTTTAAAGTTACTTGGCAGAAAATGTTGAGAGAGTTCAGCTGAGTGGCTGCCTCTAATCTGCCATCTTGGCTTCCACAAGTCAACTTTTAGCCAATGCAGGCTTTGATGGATGAGGCAATCTCTTTTCCTATGCCATGCACTTCCTCTGTCATTCCCCCCTGCCCCAACTCTGGGCATTTTCATACCTTGACTACTTCCACTAAACTGCCTTTTTATGATCACTCATACACTAATCATTGTTATCACTATGGTTGCTATAATTTTTATTTTCTCAATATCAATCCAACAATTCCCTCATATTGATGGCTGCCAAAATTTTTCACTGTATAATGACTGCACTCCCCTATTAAATTAGAACCTCTCTGAGGGCAAGGACTGTGTGATTTTAAAAATACATTTATTTACAGTATTTTGTACATAATGGTCACTTACAATCTTGGAAAGGAATTACTCTAGATGCTTAGGAAAAGAGTTGACAAGTGTTTCTCTCATTTAAAAAAAAACAACAACATTAATTTCCTTCAGTTGGCTTGTTGCTCCTTCTCAAAGGAGTACCTCATTAACAAGCTTTCATCATTAAATTCTTGGTATTTCTTAAATGTTTTCTTCCCTAAAGTCCTAAGTCACACATTCCTGACATTTCATCTAATATCTTAGAGCACCTTGGGACTCTGCTGCAAAATTCCGTAGCATTTCCATTGGACAGATAGCTATGAATTCAATCCCCTTAGCTTCACTGGGCCCATTATTCCGAAACCAGGTAACTGTGAGGATAACAAGTACATTATCCAAAATGTTGATTTTTCTTCACCCTGCTTTGCAGTTATTGATTTCTTGGATTGCCTTAGCTGTATCCATCAGAAAAAGATGTAAACTTGAAGAGACATTGATGGTGTGCTCTATGAAAGCAGGTGGGTGAGAGAATCACCAGGCATTCTTCATCTGGAGATGAAGAGCAAGGCTACACTAACCAACTTTTGTATCCAGATCGATCTGGGCTTCCCAAAGTACTTCAGAGCCCTAGGTGGGGAAGACTCAGAAAGGTTAAGCAGTGCTGCTAATGAGTGAGTCTGAGAGAAGGAATTCTAAAGTATAAATTCATTTCCACTCCTATGCAGATAATTGACTCTCTTCTTCCTTTCCCCTGAGTTTCAGATTCAGACTGGGCAAGATCTCTTAATCTTGTCGAAATTCTCTCTGAGAGGAGAGCCAGCTGGCAAAGGCTCAGCCACTGGCACATGTGGCTCTGAGGGCTGGTATAACAGCGTGCCTATAGGAGCATAGAAGTGGCCCATAGGAGCTTAGTATGGAATTAGGAATTATGAATTCTGAGAGCATTCCCACACTGTCCCTTTAACCAAAAGCCTCCCCTCTTACAAATACTAACCATTGTTTACTGTAAAAATACCAAATACACAGTGAAGTGTAGAGGAAAGTGTCCTGGACCAGTAGTCAGGAGATGGTCACCACCACTTACTGGCTGTGTGATAGCACTATTCTTCCCTTGGAATCCAAAAGACCTGGGTTCAAATCCTGTCCTGGACACTTCATGGTTATGTGACTGTGAGCAAGTCTCTAGCAATTGTTTCTGCTCTGGCCAGAAACTCTGAGGGTCTTCCCCTTCTGGACTGATTTTTTGGGAAGGCAAACTAGACCATCTTTTGCCTCAATTCTTACCTAGCCTTAAATTACTGAATGGGGTTTGCCTCAGACAAACTGATGCCTGGGAAAGGCCTTAGCTTAAAAAGGCCAGGGTCTCCCACTGCATCCAGGGCCATTGCCAGTCATCCTGACCTATGTCTTGTGACTGGACTCCAATGACTCTGAAGGAGAGTGTGAGTCTGATGACTTTGTACGTCCTGCCTCACTTAAATCCAACTCACTTGCAAGTCAAGACATCACTCTCCTGATATCATTGGTCCTCTTCAAGAAAGTAAAATGAACAACAATAACAACAACAATAAAAACAACAATCTGCCCTTCAGTTTGTGTATCTATAAAATGAGAATTGGGACTTAATGGTCTCTAAGGTCCCTATCAACTCTACATCTATGGACCTATGCTATTTCCTTGCTCAAGGAGCAATGTTGTACATGACTCCCTTTCATGGGTTCTAGGTTCCAGACAAACTGGCCTATTTGCTGCTCCCTATACCCCAGCTTTTTGCATTTATACTGGCTACTTCCCAGGCCAGGAATTTCCTTCTCTTCCCTTCTGTCTCTCAGAATTTCTAGTTTCCTTCAAGGCTTAGTTCAAGTGTTATCTCCTACAAAGAACTTTCCTAAATTCCACTGTTGTTAGTGCCCTCCCCTAAAATTCATGGATATTAATTTTATTTTTATGGTGTAATTACATAGTATGTCTGCAAGTTTGTCGTCTGCTCATACCCTAGAAGAGAATTCAAAGTCCTTCACTGATTTCTTTCTTCCCTGGAAACTGGCGTAGAGGACTTGCACATGGTACTTAATGCATGCTTGTTGAATGAATGAATTCATGACAACATTCAAGTTTCTTTACCTCTCTGAGAATCAGGTTTATCATATATAAAGTTATAAAGGCAATATTAATATTAATACATTAATTACTTTTCTTTTCTTTTCTAATAATTTTTTCTTATGACATTGTTGCTAAGTATAACTGGTATCTCACTCAACGCTATAAATTACATTTTATTTGGGTTAAATGTGGAAGAAGAAATACTGCTTAAAGATTCTTACCTTTTCTACCAAAAGACCAGACAAAATAAAAAAATAAATTGAGATAAGCTAACAAATAAATTAATGCCCTCAATCTTTTTCCTGAAAAAAAAAAAGCCCTTCTTTTTAATGGCAATATCCTACCAGTGTTGTTATACAGCTGTGAGTCATGCAACACTACTAGAAGAATTAAAATGAGTACCAGTGAAAGCAAGGAAAATGGTGGGTATAAACAAGCAGTAATATAACAAAAAAGAAACTGAAGAAAACTATAGTAAAGATTAACTGCATGGTAAAACCAAAAAAAAAAAAAGAAAATGAGACAGTAATTTGGCAAGTTCAGCCCCACTGGTTTCATTAAAATGACAAAAGAACACGAGGAAGGCAATCACCATGTTAGGTAGATCCCCAGTACTAGATATTTGGGAAAACATAGGTGGGAATCATACAAGATTGATAAGCATATATCTGTACCATTGAATAAAACATGCACATCAGTGAGGTCAAGGATCCATTTAAGTATTAAAGGAAGTAATATGTTTATGGACCTTTATGATTCTGCTGTTGCTGTCACTTCTACTAAAACTGGGAAAACATAATTACTTTCAAGGTAATGCGCCCCATACACACATCTTCAGTTCTTTGTTTAAATAACTCAACAGCCTCTACCCATTGATGACTCAGACAGGTATTAGAGTTCACTGCCTTCCCCCCAACTCCCATGGAAGATTCCAAGTCCTTACATCTCATTGAATTAGGAAATATGAATTCCTTTTACCAGCCTCTCATCTCAGGGTACAGGAAGGATGATTCTCCCCCTGAGTCATTCTGAGACTAGAAATAAGTATTTGCACCCTTTTCCATTTGTCCTTTCACCTTCCTGTTAGTACCTCACCAGACAAATGACCTTGAAGCTCTGATAAGTCTATGGAATGTTCTAGAAACATTGAAAAGAAGAAGTAAGTTAATAGCCTTTTTTGACATTTTTTCCACCATAGCAAAGATCCTTGCCCCCCCCTTACATAAAGAAAGTACTTTTAAAATATTAGAATATGGTACAAGTGTGATCTATTTTAATATATCTGCTACCAAAACTCCCTGTATATTTTCAATCACCATATTTTAATTAAGTCAGGTAGTTATTTTAAAAATCAACTTTTTGTAATTAGTATTAACAATATTTTTATTATTATTTAATAGTGGTTTATTAACATAATTATTGATTAATAATTAATACAGATTTATTATTAATACTATTTATACAGCGCTTTGAAGTTTGCAAAACACTTTACAAATCTTATTTTGATTGATCCTCACAACAACCTTAGGAAGTAGGTACAATATTATCCCCATTTTACAGATGAGGAAACTGAGACAAATTGAAGTTAAGAACTTGCCAAGGTCACAAAGCTAGTAGGTATATGAGGCCAGATTTGAACTTAGGTCTTCAGGACTGCAGAGCTAGTTCTGTATCTTATGTGCCCCTGTCTGCTTCAGTTGTAATTGGTTATTAATCTATTGGTTCTCCAAATTTAATCCCCCTACCTCCAATCTTTTCCCCCTAAGTCGGTTAGTGATTCAAGCCAATTTGTCAATGGACAATTTGTCATGGATATGTGTGGGCATTAACTACCTATTCTAGACAAGGTATTGTGGAAATGGGACAGAAACAAAAACAAAAACAAAGAAAACAAAACCAAAACAGTTCCTGTGTTCAAGGAGCTTGTATTTTTACTTGTAGGAATGGTAGGGGCACTTGCACTGTGCTTTCTTTACAGCAATCTTCTGTGGGGATTGTAATTTCCCGACCTGCAAGAAAAACCATTCAGGCAGAGCTCTGAGTCTATGGCACATTATCAAAGGGTCCATGGTCCCCTCTAATGAAATGGACCTCAGATCTTCCTCACAATCTGAGATGCCCAGGGTCTCTAGGACCCTGTTTTTATAGAGTTTGATACCAGATTTGATACTTGAACATTCTAGAGGGGCTACACAAAATATAGGATCCCATTGGTTGACAGACCTTGCTTCGAGGGCCAAAAATGATGCATCGATTAAAAAATGGTAGATCAGCAAAGGGCGGGGGGGTCTTGGTTTGGGTGAAGCATGGGGCTTCTCCACTGACTAAGTGGTCATAAGATGGTCATAAGATGGTAACCTGGTCATGTTGGATGAGACAGTGGCCCAGAGGTACAAAAATAAGTTGGTGGACTTTCCATATAATTGAGTCACCCATGCTGGATGTGGTCACCATAAGAAGGAAGAACAAGGGTGCAGGGCCTCTAGTCAGCTTCCTGTGATTAAGCAAGTGACCTTACAATCTGTAGTTCACAGCTCTGGGGCCTACTATACAGAACTTAAAATCACTACCCTTATGGAATCATATCAAACTTATTAATACTGATTGGAATAGATTAGGGGTCCAAATGAATCATTTCTCACACTCCTGAGCAGGTAGTCGTACAACTATTATTCCCAGGTAGGCAGTTCAGTAAATAGAATACTGGACTTTGTTAATTAGCAAGACCCAAGGTCAAATCCTGTTTCAAACACTTATTAACTGTGTGACCCTGGGCAAGATACTTAATCTCTATCACCCTCCTTTTGCTCATCAGCAAAATGGGGATAATAATAGCACTTACTTCCCAGGGTTGTCAAGAGGATCAAATGAGATAATATTTGTAAAGAACTTCACAAATCTTAAAGCTTTGTACAAGTGCTAGTTCTTGTTATACCACATATGAGGAAGCAGACAATCAGAGAAGTGTTGTGACTTATCCATGTTCACCTGGCTAATAAGTATGTGCCTAAGACTGGAGCAAATTTGGACCACATCCTGAGTCTGTAACTTTTGCCAGAGGACATTTTGTCTGCACTAGACATCCATTTCAATTCTGAGATTCTCTGATTTTATAACTCTCTGACCACTGCAAAGAGTTTGACATTTACAAAGGCCAGAGGCACAGGGCGTTTTCTATAGTGTTATCATAATGAAAATGTGTAGCCTGTCCTTTGATATCCCGGTACCATGATGATGACTCAGAAATGGCAGATAACATTCTAGCTCATTGTCTAGGATGAGAGGAAAGGGGATCAGCTGTATGTTAGAAACACCCAAGGGATGGCATAGCTGTCGGCCATGTTCTCCTGACTTGTCTATTATAATGCCCTTGGGGTTCACCTCAAACTTCCTCTTTCCTCATGTCATTGGAATTGTCCAGATGGCATAATCTGTTTTGAGCCACAGAGAAACTGTCTTGTCCAGCAATGACCTTCTTCAGAAATTCATCTTTAAAATGTTTATCTCTGCTGACATCAGGATCAGGAGTTGTCATAATGCTAGAGTGTACAAGGTGTCCTTCAACATCCTTGTGAAAGGTTGCTCCATTTTCCTCCGACCATCTTCATTGCCTTTCAGCACATCCCATCCATGTGTTCAAATGAAGGAATGGCCAGTGGCGGTCCCTTTGCTTTCAAGAAAGAATCTTGAAAATTTACTCTCAAGTGTGGTTGACATATACAAGGTTGTTCCTGAGGTCATTACTATAATGCCATGATTGTTTAAAATGTTAAGGATGTAATTACTATGGTAACTGACTTTTCAAGTGTGGGGTTAGGGCTTAAACCCAACCATTTGGTAAATTAGGTATCATTCTTTTGGCCTGCTGGTCTTAAGCTCTTTGAGAGTAGGGATTATTTTATTCTTTGAATTTGTATTCCTAGCATAATTCCTAGCACCTAGTAGGTGCTTAATAAATGCTTGCCGATCAGTTGATTGACTTTTGGTTCCTTTGATATTATAATAGTACTTTATTTGGTAGACCTGGTAGCTAGGCCATATATTGGATAGACTTCTAGACTCTGAGAAAAGAAGACCTGAGTTTGAATCCTGTCTCATATACGTACTAGCCATGTGATGCTGGGCAAATCTCTTGTCTTAGAGATTCAGCTTCCATCGCCTGGTGCCCTGATTCCTGAATAATCACTAGTCTTTGGAAAGAAGAGGAATAATGAAATGGGGCCTCCCGTTTGGTTATCTGACTGTGTACTTTCCATATCATGCTGCACTTGTCTTTAGTCTAATCTTCATTCTTCTCTGGGAAAAGGAGTAGCATCTTCCATCCAATGATGTACATTCTCACATCTAGTCATACTTTACATACTTGAGTGATTCTAAAGCCTTACAGATCATAATCCAAACCCCATTCCCCTTGTTCATCACCTGATTCCTTATTCCCATCCCCCTCCACCCTCCCATTCCAAAGTTCCAACCAAATCCCCCACCCCTTCCATTGTGCCCTCTGGAATACCTATTCCAGAAGGAATACACTTCCTTTCATGTTAAATTTTTTTCCTCTCCCACTCATTCCATCTTCTAGCTTTCACTGAAACTTGAATCTCTTTTGATGGACACAGCCACCCCCTGGCCATCCTATCTAGTGCACCTTCACTTTTTTCCCTCAGCTCACTAGTCTCAGACAACGGTCTGAGCAAAAAGCAAAGCAGAGAGAAATAATAAAACATGCTAAGGAGATAGTCAGGAGATCAAAACCTCATGTTTCAACCCCATCTGCAAAATAGTTAGTAAGTGATTATCCAGACCTTGCTGAAAAACCTCTAGAGAGGTAGAACTCACTACATCCCAAGGGAACCCATTCCACATTTTGGATAACTCTAATTGTTAAGAACTTTTCTCTGACATCAAGTCTCAGTTTGCCTCTTTGCAACTTCTACCCAGTGCTCCTAGTTCTGACCTCTGGGGCCCATTTTAATACCTCTTAAACATGATTGGTTTCTGAATGAGAATAGTGTGAAAGAAGCCTGAATTCATTAGATTAGGGGAGAGAGAAGTTTAGTGGATCACGATACAATATAAACTTCCTGAAAATAGGAATGGTTTCATTTTTGTTTTTGGCTCTATAGTTGTTAACATAGTGCCTGACACAAGGCAGGTTCACAAAAGTAATAATAATAGTATTTGTATAGCACTTTAATGTTTGTAAAGTGCTTTGAAAATATTAACTTATTTCACCCTCATTACAACTGTGTGAGGTAGTCACTATTATTGTCCCCATTTTGCAGATGAGGAAGCTGAGATAGACAGAAGTTTAATTTGCACATGGTCACACAACTAATAAATGTGTGAAGGAGGATTTGAACTTATCTTCTTGACTCCAGGTACAACATTCTATCCACTATACTGCATAGCTGCATATTGATTGTTTGATGGATGAAAGAAATATATTCAGTTTTCAAGGAAGGCTGCTCTAAGAAGCTCTCACCAAACTTTGGGTCTTAAGAATAATTTACTTTACTGGCACTTCTACCTGTGGCTATAATCACCAGGATGCTAAAGGGAATCTCATGGTGGGAATAGAGTTGATGAATTCTTTGAAAACCCAGCTGTGATTTCTGCAAGTTTTCATGGAGTTCAGGTTTGAGGAGAGTGTTGTGGAAAAAGCTTGGTGAAGTTGGTGATCATGGATGGGTAGTAGCCATGTAGTCCTTTGGGACTCTGAATATGTCTCTCTGTCTTTCTCTCTGTCTCTCTCTGTCTCTATCTCTTTCTGTCTATCTCTCTCTTTCTGTCTCTGTCTCTCTCTGTCTCTGTCTCTGTTTCTCTCTCTCTGTCTCTCTGTCTCTATCTCTCTCTGTCTCTGTCTGTCTCTATCTGTCTCTCTCTCTGTCTCTGTCTGTTTCTCTCTATGTCTCTCTCTGTCTCTGTCTCTATCTCTGTCTCTGTCTGTTTCTGTCTGTTTCTGTCTCTCTTTCTGTCTCTGTCTGTCTCTCTCTTTCTGTCTCTTTCTGTCTCTGTCTGTCTCTCTCTGTCTCTGTTTCTCTCTCTGTCTCTCTGTCTCTGTCTCTGTCTCTCTCTCCCTCCCTCCCTCCTCTCTCTTGTGTGCGTGCCCGCTCTCTACCTTGTCTTTCTTTCTGAAATGGCACCACTCTGGTGGTGGTGCTTTACATGGATGTTTTCCATGGATTTCTGTTCCCAAACTGTCTCCTGTCCTGGAGCTAGTTCACTTACACACATGAAGGAAGTGATGAAATTCTTGACCAAACGTGTCCTGAAGACACTTTGAATCACAGAATAACAGAGCTTGGAAGGGGCCTCACTGACCATCTAGTCCAATCCTCATTGCTCACTGAGGCAGGCAGGGGACAAAATGAATAGAGTGATTGCCTTGGCATGAGGAAGAGTCGAGTTTGAATTCTGCCTCAGAAACATATGAGTTGTCCAACTTATATGGGCAAGTCACTTAAACTGTGTCTGTTTCTTCAGCTATAAAATAGGGATAATAATAGCACCTAACTCCAATGTTTGTTGTGAAGATAATATATACATGTGTGTGTGTATATATGCATGTATGTATGAATATATATGAAACCCTTTGAAAACATTAACATATTATACAAATTGTGAATACTATTATGATTATGTTTAAAACAATGAATTACCATTCCAATATTCCTAGCAACGGTTAGCAAGTCTTTGCTTGAAGCCCACTAACGAGGAAAACATGCTACTTCCGAAGCTAAGTCAGCCCCTCCTTTTCTGAGTCACCCTCCCACACTAAGAGTTCACCTGGACCAAGGTTCCAGGCCCCTCCCAGTTAAAGGCTTTAAGACTGCATTGAGAGATTGCATGCATGTTGATATATGGGATCCTAAGTTGGGTCTATGTTGTTGAGGACCTTGAATTCCTGGATGAAGTTACTTCATCCAGGAATAAAGGACTAAGGCTTTATTAAAGTTACTTTAGACTTTCTTTGCAAGGTGTTAGGGAGCCCTCGGAGGATTTGGAGCAGTAAATGAATATATGTTCTATAATTTGCTTTAAAGCCAATTAAGATTTCTTAGTTGAACACAGGGAGATGAATAATGTAGATTCTTGTTCAAAATAATTGGAGGAAAAAATAAATTACGTATCAAAGAAATTCTGATCAAATATAGCTCTGAGTATTTTCTCTAAGTGAAAGACTCATGATCAATGATCAGTAAGTATTAAGTGGGATATTACTCTGTAATAATTTTCCTTACTCTATAGTTGTAGTTCCATGTGTAATTTTGCAGCACAATTTATAACTGACGTGTAAGACATAAACATGATCATTACTTTTTTTCTTGCAAAAGGCAAATAGATTGCAAAGATCAGGTTTTAGAATACTCAATGACTTAACAATATGATCAAGTAAACAATTCTGATAATATATTCTGGATCTCTTTAAAAAAATTAATGGATGAGAGTGGGAAGGAAAATGAGGTAAACAACCCTATTATCAGGGAAAGAAGTTCAGTAGGCCTTGAAACGTACTGTTATTTGTATCTCCCCTCTGCTCCTCACCCCTCCCGCATCTCAGGCCAACCCCAGACCTAGTGTTAATGATGAGTTTGAAGATAAAAGACATGTATTCAGATGCTGACTCTTTCTTCACTCTCTGACCTTGGAAAAAGTCATTTCACTTTCCAAGGAATGGTTCTCTAGAAACCCCTCTGGCTCTAAATCCCCTGCTTCTCTTGTGGTATAGTGAGATTTGAAGCACTAAGGGGTTGAGAGCCATGAGATCCAGAAGGAGAAGCACCAAGAAAGCATAGAGGCCATAGCAAGTACAGGTTAATTGTCAGCAATAACACACTGACCAGGTGTCTGAGACCTGAATAACACCGTTATTACAGAACAACTCTGCTTCTCCGATTTCACACAGCTCAATTCCATCATTCCAGGGGAAGTTATATTTCCCAAAACCAAGTCTGATTGGTCTCTAATCGCCTAAGATTATATTCCAACTAATTATCTTATCTTACAAGAGAGGTAACTAAGGCTTAGCAGTATCTTAATGAAATAGTCATGTACTTTTCCTATAGAATCCAGTAGCTTGCCAATAATAATAGCATTAATTAATGCATCACACTAATATAATGCTTATGTAAGCAACTTGAGGGCAGGAATTGGATCTTTTTTTTGTCATTTTGATATACTCAGCATCTTGAACAATTTCTGGACTATAATAGGTGCTTAAAGGGGTGATAGGATACTAGGTTAGAGCTCAAAGGACCTCTGAAGTCATCTAGGCTGATCTTTTAATTTTACAGTTGAAGAAACTGAGGCTCAGAAAACACATGACTTGCCCAAAGTCAAAGAGATAGGAAAGCAGAGCTGGGATTTGAATCCACGTTTTCTGACTCCAAATCCATGTTTCTTGAACAAAATCATTTGAATTGATGGTAACAAAGTGTTTTTAACCTACATTATTTTTCTGATCCTACAATAACTCAGTGCGTGTATTATTAACCCCATTCTATGGATGAGGAAGCTCCACTGTAGTCAGAATACAATGCCCAATTTTGACATGTTGTTGTTCAATTGTTTTCAGTTGTCTGACTGTGACCCCATTGGGGGTTTTCTTGGCAAAGATACTGGAGTGGTTTGCCATTTCCTTTTCCAGCTCATTTTACAGATGAGGAAACTGAGGCAAACAAGGTTAATTGATTTGCCCAGGGTCACACAGCTAGTAAGTGTCTGAGGCCAGATTTAAACGCATGAAGATAAGTCCTCTTGATTCTAGCCCTGACAATCTATCTACTGTACCACTTAACTGCCCAATTGTGACATACAGATACTGTTAAACTATAAGCTTTTTGAGGGTGAAGACTGTATTTTACTTGAATTCTGTATCTTTCCTAATGCCTTGTGTGGTGCTGCTCACACCTGGGACACTTAATAAATGCTGCTTTTGTTCTTTCATGCACTCTTTCAATGAAGATTTTTTAAGTATTTACTATGTAAAGGGTTCTGAGATATAGAAAGATGAAATTACTTCCCCAAGATCAGCCAACTAGTTAATCTGGCCAAGGTCTTCCAAGAATTCCTAGGCTAGTAGAAGAGCAAGGATAGAGATATCCAAGGGACTAACCCAAAACAATGTCCAAAATTAGAGAACTATGATAATGACCTTTTTCTACAAATCCATAAATCAGCATGCATTTACTAAGTGCTTGGATAGCTAGATCGCATAGTAGAGTTGGGAAGACTTGTGTTCAAATGCGACCTTAGATATTTATGCTATGGGACCCTGAGCAAGTTCACTTAACCTTTCTCTGCCTCAGTTTCTTCAGCTGCAAAATGGGGAGTAACAGCACCTTCTTCACAATTCATTGTGAGGATCAAATGAGATAATATTTCTAAAGTGCTTAGTTCAAGGCCTAGTACATAGTAGGTGCTACAGAAATGCTCACCCTCCTTTCCCTACTGTGTGCCAGACACTGTACTAGGAATCTATTAATTCAAAGCTAGTAGTGTTGTAGTTTTTGTTTTAACTTCCCCACATAGTTCTCACTCTGATTTTCTGTCCCCAGAGAAATGTTCTCTCTCAGGCTTTTGACAACATTTTAAAAAGGAAAAATGATGTGGAATTTTTCTGATCCATATTCATCTCAGCTCCCAGACAGCCTCTTCTGTTAGTAAACTCATCAGCCGTACACAGCCTGAGTCACTTCTGTGTAAGGAATTCAATCCCAGTTTGTCCATTCCCACAGCTAGCTAAAAATGTGATCATCAAATGCAATCTTTCCCGTTTGGGAATTAGAAATAATAGGCTTCTGGAGCATAGCGAATTAATATTTGACTAAGCCCTGCCAAGATTTGAAAAAAAGGCAGGATTATGGTTTTGGAGAAGTGGTTTCCTAGAGATGCTTTGAAAGTATTTAGGAGGGCAGTTTATGGTTTGGTGTGCTCATTAGGAAGCTCACGAAGCTGTTTCTCACCCCAAGAAATAAAATATCTAAGAGTAGGCCTTGCAATTCCTTAACATGGAAGGTCTGGATTTTCTCCATTGCTGTGTTGAGATCTAATGTATTTTAGAGTATTCCCAGGTCTGATTTTAATTCGTTGGCTGGTTTTTTTCTGCATAGTATTGTTACCTCCTGGGCAAATGCAGAGCTGCTGTAGAATAACCAAATTTTTCCTGAAGATAAATCCTCTCCATTGCTGGGTGAGTCACCTGGACTTATGAAAGGGGAAAAAAAAAGTGGGGAGGGAGAATAAAGAGAAGTATTGTAAACATAATTCTTCTTTCTTTTCTCCACGTTGAAAGACTTTTGCTTAAAAGTATATTCCCTCTGGCCTGAAAACCTATTTGCCATGTCCTGTGGTTTCTTTTCCGTGGGTGTCCTGGAAATAATTTAAAGAACCTCAAAAAAATTGTCAATCAGAGAACCAAGTGCCTCACATACTTTACCTCTGAGGCTCTTGTTAATTTTTAATCAGCTCACTGCTTGCTTCAAGTCTTTAGGCCCTACCATAAGTAAAGAAAAATGCCATGTGGGCATCCAAGGAGGGGAGAGTAAACAAACTAGAGAGGAAAGTGCCACAGAGAAAAAGCAACAGAAACACAAGGCCTACCTGGCTTCAGTGACAACAGTGGTGGTGAGAAAGCTTCTTGGGAGAGTGCTATTTCCTCTGTTGAACTGAAGATGGGAATTAGAATCCACTGGTTTTCAGCAGCCTTGACCTGCTTGCTGAACATGTTTTTATTCAGTGACCTGAAAAGCAATGAACTCATCTAAGTTTATTCAAAAAATTTTCTTACTTTTAATTTTTATTTGTTTGCCTTGCTATTCATTCATTTATTCATCTATCTGTTTGTAGATAGGTAGATATTTATTTATTTTTTATTTTGGTGGGAAGACAGGGTTTGGGAAGTGGCATGAACCTGTGATTTCTTGTCAGGTATATTATTACGGTGCAGCTAAGGTGTTGCAGAGGATAGAGTGTGAGGTGTGGAGCCAGGAAGACGAGTTCAAATCTAACCTCAGATACTAGCTGTATGACCCTGGGTAAGTCACTTAACCCTATTTGCTTCAGTTTTCTTATCTGTAAAATGAGCTGGAGAAGGAAATGACAAGTCACTTCAGTATCTTTGCCAAGAAAACCCCAAATGGTGTCACAAAGAAGTGGACATGACTGAAACAACTGAACAATAGCCACAATGTTATTATAGGGATTGCCTTCATGTATAGGTTGGGCTAAATAAATTCACTAGATGACCCCTGAGGCCCCTTCAAACTCTCAAGTTCTTTGATTCTGTGATGTAATCATTGTAGAGAACATCTGAATGAATGAATCAATGAAAAAATGCATTTATTAAGTGCTTATTATATGCCAAGCACTATGTTAAATGCTAGGGATAAAAATGAAGCATAGACAGACCCTGCTCACAAGGAATTTTAATTCTACTAAGGAAAAAAGACACATATAGGAGAACAGTGTACAGGGAAGGATGATTTGATCTGGACAGTGATAGAAATGGTGATTCTGGAGATGATAGGCAATCACTGGAATTTATTGAGTAGGGGGAGGACATGGTCAGACATGTGATTTAGGAAGGACACTTTGGTGGCTGGATTTTGAGGATGGATTGGAAAGAGGAAAGACCTGTAGCAGGCAGACCCACTAGTAAGCTATTGTAATAATTCAAGTGTGAGGTGGCAGATATATATATGTATGTGTATATACATACACATATATAATATTTGTATATACATGTATGTGTATGTGTGTATAATGTATATATGTATTTAGGCATGTATGTATGTATGTATGTATGCATGTATGTATGTATATCTCAATCTGTACTTTGAGTCCATAGCTGTCAGAAGGTGGAAAGCATGTTTCATCATGAATTCTCTATTCCTGCAGTTAGTCATTGAATTTATCAGATTTCCTAAGTTTTTCAAAGATGTTTGTCTTCATAATATTGTTGTGATTATATGAATTTTTACCCTAGTTCTACTTGCTTAATTCTTCATCAGTTTATATAAATCTTCCCAGGTTTCTCTAAGACAACTCTCTTCAATACAGCACAATGACATTTTATCATGTTCACAAACTATAACTTGTTTAGTTTGTCCCAAATTGATGGGCACCTCCTCGGTTTCCAATTCTTTGCCACTGCAAAAAGAGCTACCGTGAATTTTTTGCACGAGTATTTTTTTCTCTTTCTTTGACATCTTTGGGTAATCAACTTAACAGTGCTATCACTAGGTCAAAGGACTTGTACAATATAATAACACTTTGAGCATAGTTCCAAATGGCTTTCTAGAATGCCTGGACCATATCATTGCTCCATCGTCAGTGCATTAATGTACCTATTTTCAAACAACCTCTCCAGTATTTTTCTTTATCCTTTTTTTTCTTATCAACTTTGCTAATCTAATGAGTATAAGGTAGAATCTCAGAGCTGTTTTAATCTGTGCTTCATATGGCAAATGATAGTTTGGATTTCTTCCTCTAAAAAGTGCCTGCTCATATCCATAGACCATTTATCAACTGGGGAATGGCTCTTATTATTTTAAATTTGGATCAGTTACTTATATCTTTGAAGTGAAACCTTTATCAGAGATACTTAAAATATTTCACCTCATTTTCCCTGCTTCTCTTCTAATTTTAGTTACATTTGTTTTGTTTATGCCAAAACTTTTAAAAATTTTATGTGGTCTAAATTTTTCCTTTTCCTTCTGTGATTCTCTTTAATCTTTACTTGGCCATCAAATTCCTTCAGCCATATTTCTGAAAGACAATTCCATTCTTGCTCCTCTAATTTGTTCATAATGGCATTATTTATATCTATGATGCACCCATTTTTAGGGCTTATTTTGGTATGTGATGAGATAATGATCTATGCCTAGTTTCTAGTGGATTAATTTCCAGTTTTCTCAACATTGCATTATTGTATGTTACATGCTTCATACTGCATGGCTGTCAATTATGACTTGTGTCAAGTCATACAGCTAGCTAGATGAGGAATCAGAACTGTAACTCAAATCTCCTGATTTCCATCCCAATCAGTCAATAAACAGACATTTATTAAGTATTTACTATGTACCAGGCACTTCAATAAATTAAATTAATACAGAAGAATTAAAGAAAAGACTCACAATAAAATAGGAGAGAAAATAGGATTGTATAAGATACATACAGAGTAGATGGAAGGTGATCTTAGATGGAAAGTACTAGCAGCTAAGGATGTAGCTAGGTGGCTTAGTGGACAGAGTGCTGGGCCTATAGTCAGGAAGATGGGAATTCAAATCTAACCTCAGACACTTACTAGCTTATGTGACCCTGAGCAACTCTCTGTACCTCTGTTTGCCTTAATCCACAGAAGGAAATGGCAAACCACTCCAGTATCTTTGTCAAGAAGAACAACAACTAGCTGAGGAACTGAAAAACAAAACAAAACAAAACAAACAAACAAAAAAAAAACAACAACAACCCTGAAGGCCATGGGATTTGAACTGAGTCTTCACAAAATCCAAGGAACTAAGATCCAAAAGGTGGGAAGGAGAACACTCCAGGTACAATGGATAGCCAATGACAAGATGAGAGCTTGTTAGAGAGATGGGGAGAAGGTAATATCAGCACCCCTTGGAAGTTATCACTCTCTCCTTCCCCCTGGGGGAAAAAGGTCTGCTGAGGCTTTAAATCCAATCATTAAGCTTTATTCCTTTATGATTTTGGCTAAAATGCTAACTCTTTGGGAAATATAACATTTGAAGCAGTTTTCAGTCATTTACACCTTAGGTAAATGAATTCCACATCCTTCCCAAAAAGTCCATTTCTGGAAAATGCCTTATTTATTGTATTATCTTGATGAAGACTTTTTTTCAATCTTTCTATGCTTTAGTATTATAACCCATAAAGTGACTAAATCATGGGTTCTTATGTTGGGGTCTATGAATTTGCTTTTTAAAAAATATTTTGATAATTATTTCAATATAATTGGTTTCTCTTATAAACCTACTTTTAATGCATTTAAAATCATTTAGCAACCAAATGTGGGATTGAGATTAACCATCTTCTCTATCTAAGCTGGTAGCCAGAAGCACCCAAAGTAACTGCAGAGTCTGGAGAGAATCTGAAAAGAGAATTCTCCTTTTGCCTACTCTTGCCAACTCCACACCTCTCCTCATGCAGACAGCAAACTTCAAATTCTCTTATAGAGTGATCAACTATCACTATCCCCTGAAGAAGCTTACCATTCAATAGAAGATGACACACAAAAAGAATCTGAAGAGGGGAAAGGAAGGTGGGACAAGTCAAGGTGTTATGATGGAAAAATTCAAAGGAATACAGCAGGATGGGAAATAAAGAGATCACTAATCTCAGTGCCTTCCTTAAATGGAGGTTCTGGGAGAAGCTCCATGCTTTGCCTTCTAATTAGAGCGAGGGGTCCCAGGGGCAGAAGTTACTGATGAAGTATGAGTCCCAGAACTGATGTAATCTTGAAGGATGATGAGGTTCCTGGAGCATAATGGTGAGTCCAGAGGAGAGGGCAGCTGGGTGGGAAATGAAGACATGGTTGTCTGGATGACCTCCTCAAACGGAGATTTGAGGAGGATTTCCTAAACTGTACCTTAGAAAATGTGGCACAGAGTGTGCATTGCTTTGGGTCAGTGGGACAGTGATTCTGTTTTCACAGTTCCCTAATTTTCCCATATGTTCAGTCTTAGATCCTCATGAGAAGGAAAAATATGTCAGACACATATGAGTGTCATACTTCCAGTTCTGATGGGAAGACAGCTCCTTGAATTAGATGTGTTTTAACTCAAATATGGAAATTGTCATACTTGTAAATGAACATCGACCCATACACTTTAGACCTGAAAAGGACTTTAGATGCCATCTAGTCCAACCCTTTCATTTTATAGGCGAGGAAACTGCTAAGTGACTTGTTCAAGGTCACTTAGCTAGTAAATATCAGAGGCTAGATAGGAACCCAGATCTTTCTGACTTCAAAACCATAATTTGCTCCATTTTTACAACTCCAGAGTGCCAATTGGGTCCAACTCAAAGATAGAAAACTATTTTGGACTATTCCCAATAATTAGTACTATTAACTCAGACCAAAGGACATCAGAATTAGCACCAACTGTGCATAAGTGACAACTAGTCTCTGCTGTCTTTATATCTGTTCTTCAATTTCATCAATGTAAAATTCTCAAAGTTTGCATTTCTCAAAAGTTTCTTCTGATGGTCTCATACTTTATTTATTCATTTTGACTCAATTCAAGGTAAACATGCATTGCATTGCTAAATAACTTTTTAAAAAGAATAATAAAATATTAGTACTGAAGGAACCTTAGAAATCATCTAATCCAAATGCCTCACTTTACAGAATAAGAAACTGAGAGGCACAGAGATATTAATTGATCTTACCAAACCCACATAGCTTGGAAGTGTACAAGCAAGGGCCAGAACTTAGGAATCATATAATAATAATTGGAAAAGACCTCAGTGGTGTTCTAATGTGCAATGTAATAGGACAAAAATCTGTTGTACATCATCAAAGTCTCCTAGAATATTTCCAGTGATAGAAACACTAAGGCATTCTATTTCACTTTGGGAAAGCTATTTGTTAGGAAGTTCGTTTTGTCCCCTTCTTCGCTTAATATCATGGCAAAATACGCTTCTTAAAATTTTGTCTGATTGCTTCTAGGTTTGTCTCTTGGGCAACTGCAAATCAAGTCTCATTCTACTCCTTCATGGAAACCTTCCAAATACTTGAAGGCAGATATAATCTCTTTAAATCTCTTCATCAGACTCAAGTCATGTCAATAAACATTTATTAAGTGCCTGCTATGTGCCAGGCACTATGCCAAGCCCTGAGAATACAAAAAAAAATGCAAAAATACAATCCCTGCCCTCAAGGAGCTCACATGATGGTGGGGGGGAGACAACATGCAAAATCAACTTTACAAATACGATAAATACAGGATAAAAGAGGAGATAATCATAGAAGGGAGACAAAATATTTCAATTTTTCCCATTGATTTTATATGATTTATTATTCATTCTCATGACTAGAATTCTGGCTTTCACAGGCGATGTGCCATAGTGGAAGGAGTACTGCCTTAGAGTCAGGAAGGTATGGATAGGAAACAAGCATGTATTAAGTCCTTATTTTGTGCCAAGTATCATGCTAAGTGCTGTACAGATATATCTCATTTGATCTTTACAACAACCCTGTGAAGTATTATCCCCATTTTACAGTTGAGGAAACTGAGGCAAACAGATGTCAAGTGATTACCCAGGGTCAGACAGTACAGTGCACTGCACTAACTGGTTTAAGAGCAGGGTTCAAAGGCAGCCATGGATACTTAACAGCTGTATGGCCATAAGAAAGTGAATGAATCTCTCAGAACCTCAATTTCCTCATCTGTAAAATAAAATCTCCAATACCTACCTCAGCGGGTTGTTGTGAGACTCAAATAAGATAATGTACATAAAGTGCTTTGTAAGCTTTATAGCATCATATAAATGCCAGCTACAATTCTCATAAGTAGCCTTCTTTAATGTGGCACTTGAAGTTGAACACAATACTGCAGTTGTGGTCTGGCCAGGGCAGAATAAGTCAGGACTATAATTTCCCTCATCTGGACATATTCTTTTCTTGCAATGAAGCATAGGAGAACATTGCTACTTTTGCTTCCAGGTCACCCATTTTACTCATACTGAGCCTTTTAGGTTACTAACACCCCCAAGCCACATTGAATAGAACTGTTCTCTTGTCAGGACTCCCATCCCCACCAACTCTCTCCTATAATTTTAAACCAAAGCATAGGACTTTGCAATTTCTTATTAAATTTCATTTTATTTTATCCAGCAAATACTCCTTTCTTGTATAGATCTTTTTAGATGCTGATTCTTTCATCCAATGTGTTTCTTATTCCTCCTGGCTTCATGTCATTATAAAATTTGACAAGTATTGAATCCATGTTGTCCAGCATGTCAAGGGTTTGTAATTTCATTGGTGTGGCTACTTCTTTCACCAACATAAATTGAAATCCATCTACAACTTAGCAGACAATCTTCAATAGTTGTTGTGGCCAAATAATTCATCATCCTCTGGCAAATCTTATCAAGAGACACTATAAACTTAACTCAACTGGTCCTAGAATAATAAGCCTAACCATATTACCATCATGCTCAAAAAACTCCAGAGGTGTCTCTCTTGCCTTAGGAAAGAAAGAAAGAAAGAAAGAAAGAAAGAAAGAAAGAAAGAAAGAAAGAAAGAAAGAAAGAAAGAAAGAAAGAAAGGAAGGAAGGAAGGAAGGAAGGAAGGAAGGAAGGAAGAAAGAAAGAAAGAAAGAAAGAGAAAGAAAGAAAGAAAGAAAGAAAGAAAGAAAGAAAGAAAGAAAGAAAGAAAGAAAGAAAGAAAGAAAGAAAGAAAGAAAGAAAGAAGGAAGGAAAAGAAATAAGCAAAAATTGGGGGGAAATCCTCTGTTTAATATTTAAAGCCCATCATATGATTATATTTTTAGGACCTCATTACATGTTTTGATCTTTCAAGCACTCTGTGATTCCACTGACCTCCTTGCTATTGTTCCTATACGTTATGGTCCTTCTCTCACCTCCATGCTTTTGCACTGGCTGCTCATCATTCCCAGAATGCATTTCTTCTTCACTTTTGCTCAATATCTAGGGTTTCTTTCAAAACTCATCTCCAAGTCCAATTCTTACATGAGGTCTTTCCTGAACCACTTCAGTTTCTAATACAACTTCTCCCAAAATAACTTAGTATTTATTTAGAAAATTTTTCTGTTTACTGATATAAGAACATATTGTTTCCACCATAGAATGTAAATTCCTCGAGTTCAAGGATGATTTTGTTTTTGTCTTCGAATTCCTAGTACTTTGCACTACAACTCACACAGTAAATTCCTGATTCATCTATTGATTGATTTAAAACTGTCAAGAGTAGAAAAGAGAAATTAGACCCAATATACATATTTGATAATGTTCCTCTTCCTATTACAATATTTTCTTGGTGCATAGAAGAGATTTCAGTTAAATGAACTGTACAGTCAATGAGTCAGAAAACAAGCAGCTAGGTGATGCAATGGATAGAGCACTGGGCTTGGAATCAGAAAGGCTTATCTTCATGAGTTTAAATCTGACATTTAATAGCTGTGTGACACTGGACAAGACACATAACCTTTTTGCCTCAGTTTCCTCCTCTGTAAAATGAGCAGGAGAAGGAAATGGCAAACCACTCCAGTATCTTTGACAAGAAAACCCTAAAATAGGGTCATGAAGAGTTGGACACAATGGAAAATGACTGAACAGCATGCATCAGATTCTGTGTTAAGCTTTGGAATTACAAAGAAAAGGGGAAAAAAAGTCCCTGCCCTCAAGGAATTCATAGTCTAATGGAGGAGACAATCTGAAAATAACTATGTCTAAATAAGATATTTAAAGAATAACATAATAAACATAGGAAAGATATTTAAGGAAAATTTGGAAAACTTATTATAGAAATTGAGATTTTAACTTGGACTTGAAAGAAGCTGGGAGACAGAGATAAGAAGAGAGAGAATTCTAGGAATGAGGGATAACCAGGGAAAATGAATGGAGTGTCTTGAGAAAGGAATAACAAGAAGGCCATTATCACTACATTTCAGATTATGTGAAAGGGAGTAAGACATGACTTGAAAGGTGGAAGTGGGCCAGGTTATGAAAGGCAAATAACAGGGTTTATATTTGTTCCTGGAGGTGATGAGGAGCCACTGGGATTTATTGAATGAGAGAAGCGGTGACAAGATCAGACCTGAACTTTAGGAAGATCACTTTGACAGCTAAGTAGAGGACAGGCTGGAGTGGGGAGAAACTTTAGGAAAGATGACGAGTCAATAGGCTATTGCAATATTCCAGGCAGGACTGGCTGATGGCAGTAGTTGCATTGGGACCTGAAAAACACTCCATGATAAATGAGATACACCAGGGAAACAAGGCCTCTTCAAGGATTCCCACCTAAAGCCCTAAGGAAAAGTCCTTTACTTTTGGTTACCAGAAGCTGTGAGTTTACCCTCTGAATTCATGTGCTCTGTAAGTGCCAAGTCTCCCCTGGGACCTTGGGTATACAAGGAATGTGTGCTGCCATTTTGAGGGAATGTATATATTCCCTCAAAATGCAGGCACACTTTTAGAAAGGGTGTTTATTAATGTGGTATGGTTCAGAGTTGGTAAATATATACATACACATATATTTACCAACTGTATATATATTTACCAACTCTCTACCATACCACATTAATAAAAACCCTTTCTAAAAGCTAATTCAGTCTGTCTGGCTAATAATCAATACGGAGCACATTAGATAAGAGCTCGTGAGCAACAGTACTAGAAATCCCAGACTCTCAGAGTTACTCCTAGACCCCTGAGGGGAGAAGTAGTTAGCTGTCCTCTAGAGATCCCAGGCCTCAAAATTCAATTGGGAGTTGGGGAATTAGCCCTAAACAAGCTGCTACAATGAAATATGTGTATTTTCTAAATTAAGATTATTTTCAATTCCAGAGAGGAACTGGAAGTAAGAAGACCTGGTGTACTTCAATAAAAGAATATTCTAAGGAGTAGATAAGAGCTATTTGCAATTAGCATATTTCTCAATTTTCAGCAGTTTAGATCCACCCTTTGACATGCAATTTGTTTTTTTAAGTTAGGATAAACATCTTTGATTTGTTTATATTCTTAATTTGCTCAGCCATTATTTTTTCTCTAAATACAGTCCAAAGGTCAAATGTAGAGTAGCATTTTCATCCTACAAGGATTATCTTAAATTCAGAATGAGTAGAATTGGAATTAATCCAGTTTTATAATTTTTGACTTAGATCCTTTCCCCTGTATTATTATTTTTTCCTTAAAGAAAGATCCCTGCTCCTCCCTCTTTGTGTGTGCTGTATAATGGAAGCACGTCTGATTTTGTCTGGTTATACTATTCTGAGCAGCTGTGTCTCCCTGAGTGTCCCCTCCACCAGAAACATAAAGCACAAAAAGGAGGGATCATGACACGGAGTGCCTCATGACACGGGGACCTCAGGCATGCAGTCATTGCAGGCAGCTCCAACATGTGAGACAGGGGGCTCTTTCCTGTGGTGACCTCTAGCATCCAGTCCTCCCTCCAAAGGCAAGGAAGGAATGCTATTAGTAATGAGACAGTTCCATAACTAGTATTTTTTGTGCCTGGAGCACAAAATATGATGTCAATTCATTTGGTGAGGGGTTGGGACCCAAGAGAGAAAGTTGAGACCCCAGGATGCTATGATGACTTTCCTTGGGAGGCTACTGGGAGCAAAGGTGAGGGGAGAGGGTAGGGAGACATTGAGTCCTGAGGAGCTCAGCTTGAATGTGGCCACTGAAGGGAGCAAACACCACCTGGTACCTTCCTCTTTTAACTGGGTAATCTTGGTATGTAGGTTCAAAACTCAATCAATCAACAAGCATTTTTAAGTACTTATCTTCTATCAGGCATGGGCATAAAAAGACAAAAACAAAATAATCCTTGCCCTCAATGAACAAATTTCTATCCTGGAGAAATTACATATTTAAATGTAATTAAATACAACATTTATACAAGTACACCCTGGGAGGGATCAGCAAAAGGCTTCTATAAGAAAGAATAAGAGACTTGAAGGAAGTAAGGATTTGTAAGAGGGGGGGAAGAGGAGGGCAAGCATTCCAGGGATAGAAGCCATCCAGGCTAACGTGAAGGTAAAGGTTGATCAAAAATGAAAGTTCTATCAGTGCCTGAGTTGGCTCAGTAGGTAGAGCACTGGGCCTAGAGTGAAGAAGACTTGAGTTCAAATCTGGACTCAAACACTTCCTAGCTGTGTGACCCTGAACAAGTCACTTAACTTCTGGCTGCTTCAGTTTCCTCAACTGTAAAATAGGGATCTTTTCTAAGGTTGTTGTGAGAATGAAATAGAATAATATTTGCAAGGCAAATCAAATGAGATCATACATGTAAAGCACTTAGAACAGTGTCTGGCACATAGTAGTTGATTAAAAAATGCCCTACCCCCCGAGTCTCCTTGGGGAAAAATCCTGCTTGTTCCATTCTTGCTACCTAGAACTCTGCTGGAGATAAGCTTTGCGAAACCATAAACAAGTATATCTTCACAATTCTCTTACTCTGTTTCAACTGTCATGATGCTAAGTTAATAAGTGCATAGTCCTTTCTCATTACCTTGCAAGCAAGGGGCAAGTAGCTATTAGGTACCTACAGTTCAATAAAACCTAAGCTAACTAAAATCCACCTAATTAGATTAGTGAGAGCTAATCTAACCATATTCAAATAGCCATTTCCCACCCTGTGTTCCATTTATCTATTTCTGAGTGCAGTAATAGTAGCTGACATTTATTGAGCACTTAGAGGTATGCAATGTACTTTACATATATTATCTCATTGGATCCTCACAATAATCCTGTGGTACAAATGCTATTATTATCTCTATTTTTTGCAGAGGCATGAGAAGTAGAGTTGGGTGGCACAGTGGATAGAGTGCCAGGCCTGAAGTCAGGATGACTTACCTTCCTGAGTACGAATCTGACCTTAGACGCTTACTAACTTTATGACTCTGGGCAAGTCACTTAACCCTGTCTACCTCAGTTTCCTCATCTGTAAAATGAGCTGGAGAAGGAAATGACAAACCATTCCAGTCTCTTTGCCAAGAAAACCCCAAGTGGGGTCATGAAGGGCTGGACACAACTGAAATGACACAACAATAATGACAACAACCACAACAACAGCAACTATAGCAACACTAAGATGCAGTGACTTGCCCAGGGTAATAGAGGTGTCAGATTTCTGAGAAAAGATTCAAACCAAATTCCCTGCCTGGCCCCAAGCCCCACAATCTGTCCAGTACACCATGCTGCCTCCAAATAACAGGAAGGAGCAATTAGGAGTGACAAGCTTCTGTAAACCTAGGATCCCTCACACGGTTTAATGCAGCCCTCAAAGCTTAGACACCAGTTCTCTGCCCTCTCAGTCCAAGGGCAGTTCAGCTATCTTTGTCACATAGTGTCAGAGTTGGGCTGGGATCTCAAAGGCAGAGAACAAGTGACTAGCCCCTGTCATTTAACTTTCTTAAATCTGTATCCGAATCGGTAAGTATTTCAGGTATTTTTTTTCCTCACAAATAGCACTGGCAGGACCTAATCAGAGGGTTACTGAGGATCAAATAAGACAACGTGTCAAGCGTTTTTCAGGCTTACAAAGTTTTTAATAACGTCAGTCATTACCCAATAACAGGTCAGATTTATGTAGTGCTTTAAAGATAACAAAGGGGTTCCTTCAGGCCTGCCTCCTGTTGTAAGCGTTTTGTTCTTGTTATTCCAGACTGGAGATCTCATTCATGGAGCTTCTGGGGGCAACTCCCTTCACCAATGAAGATCAACAACTCATCAGTCATTTAACATCTTAGTGTAGGGATGGGGAACCTGCGTCTTCAAGGCCAAATTCACAGAATTTGAAGTTTGGATTCAGTCAAAGGGCCTCACTTGAGGACCTAGAGGACTACATGTGGCCATGAGGCCACAGGTTCCTCACCCCTGTCCTAGTGAGTTTCCTGGAAGCACTGAGAGCTTAATTGACTTGCCCCGGTCACCTTTCCAGGATTTGTTAGAGGCAAGACTTACAACCAGGTCTTCTCGACTTCTAGGCAAGCCCTATCACTACCATAGTAAACTCCTCTCAATGAGAACCAAAAGATTCCTTAGATACTTTCCAGATCTAGGCCCCCAAATCTTAATATGACTTGACACTATCTTTGCTGGTCTTGAGCAGATGATTCGTCTGCTTAATGGGAAGACAAAGGGTGATTTTGTATTATTACGCTCATTTTGCCAATGGAGAAACTGAGGCTCACGCAGGTGAAGACACGTGCTTACTGATATGTTAGACACAATAACGTGGCACATTGGATAGAGCCAGGCGTGGAGTAAGGAAGACTCAAGTTCAATTCCAGTCTCAGAGACTTGGTTGTTATCCTTTGTTCTTGAAGTGAAGCAAATCGACACTTCTTTGTGGGGGTCAAAGTACATTGTATCTGATTGTGGCTGATCAGGCCAATATAAGCTTGAAAGTCTCTACCACAGGTCAAGCACAAAGAGTCCATATGAACATCTGGAGTGGAGATATCCTTCTCTGTAAAATGGGGATAATAATAACACCCATCCCCCAGAGTTGTTGTGAGGATCAAATGAGATAGTCATTGTAAAGAGCTTAACACAGTGCCTGGCACACAATAAGCACTCTATTTGTCCAGTCATTTCAGTCATGACAGACTTTTCATGATCCCATTAGACACTGGAGCGGTTTGCCATTTCCTTCTCCAGCTCACTTTACAAATAAGGAAAATGAGGCAAACAGAGTTAGATGATTTGTCCACGGTCACACAGCTAATAAGTGTCTCAGACCAGATTTGAACTCAGGAAGATGAGTCTTCCTGACTGTAGGCCTGGCACTTTATACCACCTAGCTGCCAAGCACTAATGTTAGCTATCATTATTATTTTCATCATCATTATCATCATTGTTATTATTTTGCACCTGGGACTCTAATCCAGACCTTCACACACCAAGGTCAGGGCTCTTTGCATGAAACAACACTATTTCCCATATAAAATAACGAGTATGGAAGTGCTTTGGAAAGCATTAAGGGTAAAGTAAATCTGAGGCATGATGAATGATGCTGGCTTTTCTACAAGGACATATGGTTGAACCCCCTAATGAGGGAAGTAGTAATGAATGGGACCTTTCACTTTCCAAGTTGAAGTTTCTGTCTCTCTTTTATCATCACAACAGAGCCTACGTAAGGAAATTAATTGAATGTGCTCTGGATCTATTAATGGAGTCTGATCAAAAACTCTTTTCAGGGGAACAATAGCGGTACTATGAACACAGATTCCAGAGAGCTGGAATGTCATTCATTAAAATCACCTTTTGTCCTCCCATCAAGTAGAAGAATCATCTGTTCAGGACCAGCAAAGATAGTGTCAAGTTGAATTAGGATCTGGAGACCTAGAGCCGGAAAATACCTAAGGAATCATGTAGTTTACCCTTTCCAGCTTGGTCTAGGAGGAAACAAGACCAATAAGAGGAAATGATTTGTCCGAGGTACTAGAGATAGTAAAGGGCGGAGCCAGGAACTCAAACCCAAGTTTTCAGACTTAAGGTTTCATGATGCTCCTTCCACTACATCAAGCTGTCTCTATTCAGGAGGCCAGAGAATTATATCTAAACTGTTCTAGTCTTGTCCTTAGATTATGAATTCCTTGAAGTCAGGCACTATCTTTTGCCTATGTGTCTAGCACATTGTAGACTTTTAATACATGCTTATTGAATGATTGATAGTTATTGGTGGAAGTGATGTGCTGAAAAGGACAAATATTGGTTGTTCTCATCTAATTATTCTTTAGAAGGACTGAGGTCATAGAACTATTTATTGACCTGACAGTCCTAGAGGAAGGCCTATTTCCTTTCCTTTCTGCCCCAGTGCATTATGCTAATAGAATGGAAAAGTTATTCATGGGGAAAGTGTGTGTGTGTATTTGAATATATCAGTGTGTGTGTTGGGGGTGGGGAAACAGAGTCAGGTAGAAGCTGTATGATTTTGCTTGAGTCTAGAATTTTTAGGTTGTACCACTTGCTATGGGTGACTAGGTGGCACGGTGGGTAGAGCACTGGGCTTGGAATCAGGAAAATCCATCTTCCTGAGTTCAAATACAGCCTGAGACACTTACTAGCTGTGTGACCCTGGGCAAGTTTTTTAACCCTGTTTGTCTCAGTTTCTTATCAGTAAAATGAACTGGAGAAGGAAATGGCAAACCTCTCTAGTCTTTGCTAAGAAAATCTCAAATGGGGTCAAGAAGAGTCAGACATGACTGAAATAACCCAACAAACTTGCTATATTCACTGAAGTTCCTATTTTGGGCAATCTTTTTTTTTTTTTTTTTTGCTAGTCAGAATCACATTCTCATTGACAAGCAAATGCAATATATTCCTTATCCTGACCTGCCCCTTCCACAGTCTGGCTCCAGCTGATCTGTCTAGCTTTATTTTATTTTACTTGTCTTCACCTCCTCCAGCCAAACTAAACTATTTGCTTCCTGTTCTAATCCTACCCTCTTTCCATCTTTTTTGCTCACACTACCTCCCACGGCTGGAATAGTTTCTTTCCTCCACCTCTGCCTAGTGAAAATGATCCCTTTCATCAAAACCCAAATCAGATGCCGCCTCCTCCATAAAGCCTTCCAAGATCCACTCAGTTGGGAATCGTTTATTCTTTCTCAGATACCTCATTACACTTTGTCTTGACCTCTCCTTTGCATTTATCACTCCTAATTTTCTTCCTGAGTGCTTGCTGTAGATTTTCCCTAAGATCTGTGTCCTTGGACATTCTCTTCTCTTGCTATCATTTCTCCTTTTACAATTTTATTTATCCCAATAGATTCAACTACCAGCTCTATACAAGTGAATACCAAATTGATATTTTCAGTCCTGACCTCTCTTCTGAGCTTCAAATACGAATCTTCAATTGCATCTAGGACATCTTAACTAGAATGTCCAGATGGCATCTCAAGCACCCCACGTCCCAAAATGAACTTTCCCCTCAAACATGATCTCAATTCTGACTTCATTATTTCTGCCTATGACAGTTTTCAATCCTCAAAACCTCATCTCTGTTCCTGACACTTCCCTCTCCGTCATCTCTTACACTCAATCAATTACCAAGTTCTATGGATTTCACCTCCACATCTCCCACATTTGTCCCCCCCTTTATTCCTGCTGTCACTATCCATTTGCATTATTGCGATAGCGTGTTAAAAGCTATTAGACAAATCTGTCTCTATTATCTACTTTATCTGGCTTATCTTTCATATACTGCTTAATTTATTTTCCTTAAGCAAAAATTTGGTTATGTTGCTCTGCCACTCAGTGGTTCCTTATTGATACCCAGTAAACTTAAAACTCTTTTGTTTGATATTCAAGGCTCTCCATAATCTGTCATTATTCTACTATTCCAGCTTTATTTTTTATTATCCTCCTTCATGTTGCCAGTTACTGTTAAGTGATATAGTCTTAGTTCTCCCAACAAGTTCTACTCTCTTCCACCTCTTTGCCTTTGCTCATATGTTTCTCATGCTAAGGTGACCTTCCTTCCCTTCTTCACCTGCTAAATTCCTACCTGTCTTTTAAATCTAGTTCAAAAACCACCTTATTCATAAAGGCTTCTTGGGTTTCCCCTGTCAATAACAACCTTCACTCTTAGACTACACTTAACACTTTGCATCTCTCTAATGTACTTATTTTATGTGCTATCTTGTTTATTTGTATTGTTGTTGCTTGTCTGTTCTCAAAGAGGACCATGACATCAGGGAGGTGATATGACTTGCAAGTGAATTGTATTGAAGTGAGGGAGGGCTGTGCCAAGTCACCAGCCTTACTTTCTCCTCTGGAGCCATCTGGGTGCAGTGATGAGATACAGATCAGGATAACTGGGGATGGTCCTTAGAGCAGGTGTTATCTCTTGAGGAAAGATCTTGGATTTATTATGGAAATCTCACTACAGGTATCTGCTTTGTGCATGGAATTGGTTAAGATGACATTCTAAGTCAAAAGAGAATAAGCAGTCTTGTCAGAAGGCTTTTTTTTAATGGGCATGGTTGATGGGAACTAGGGGAGAGTTGGAAGGAAATGGAAAATTTTCAAGTCCAACATAAGCATGTCATGGCAACCTATGAAGATTGCAGGGGGCTCTATTTTGTAAACCCCTCGCCTGTGTCATGTGCTTTAACTCTGCCTTAATGGTGAAAAATAGACTTTTTTGCATTGCAGTTGAATTGATGATTTTGTAACAGTTCAATTTTTTCATAGGAGCCAAATTATGAGCTTTTTTGTTCAAATTAAAAATCAATTCCTTGGACAATAATTGTTATTTTATTAAATCCATCCTAAATGAAAACTCCATGAAGAGTGGGGATCTATCCTATCTAAACTTTGTATTTCCCCTAGTATGTAGGGGAGGGGTTTTATTGACAATGCATTTAATAAATCTTTCTTGAATTTGAATTTATGACATTATGCTTTAGCTTATCTCAGTTTTGGTGCATATGTTATCCCCTATATTATCTGTTAAATTCCTTGAAGATAGAGATTGTGAATTCTTTCATTTTTGTATGAGAGATCTGGATAGATGTAATCTTGGGTTTTCAAGGTAATGTTTTCCCAGAGACTGCTGTCAATAGAACATTTCCAACATAGTTTCAGGGCCAGCACTGCCCAGGCTGGTTGGTTGGCCTGAAGACAAAGGAGTTGTGCCAAGGCTAAGAGTATGAAATCGAGAAGAGAGGACATAAAATAGAAGTTTAGGAAGTTAGAAGATTATTGTTGCCCAAGGTCCTTCTGGCCATGGCTTGTTAGTACTGCTGGATGTTCACTCGGGAAATGCTAGAATAATGACAATGATGATGATGATGATGATGATTGATGATAGTATATAACAATAATTATTATTATTTGTAAGTATTTTTAGCACTTTAAGGTTCACAAAGAACTTTATAAATATTATCTTATTTGATCCTAACAATAACCCTGAGAGATAGGTGATGTTATTATCCCCATTTTTGTAAAGCATTTTAGCACAATGCCTGGAACATACTAGGTGCTTAATAAATGCTTTTCCCCTTTCTCTTCCTTTTTACAGATGAGAAAACTGAAACAGACAGAAATTAATTGACTTGCCTAGGGCTACAGATCTAGGAAATATCTGAGGCTGAAATTGAACTCAGGTATTCCTGACTTTATGCCCAGTGCTCTACCCATTGTGCTACCTGGATATCTCTAAA
The DNA here is from genome assembly GCF_900497805.2 of Vombatus ursinus. Classification (NCBI taxonomy): domain Eukaryota; kingdom Metazoa; phylum Chordata; class Mammalia; order Diprotodontia; family Vombatidae; genus Vombatus; species Vombatus ursinus. Next base: position 2,827,211 of record NW_020954751.1, read on the forward strand.
AGTAATAGCTAGCCTTTACATAGCTCTTTAAGGCTTGCAAAGTACTTTATCATTTCATTTTATCCTCATAATAACTCTGGGAAGTAGGTGCTGTTTTTATCCCCATTTTACAGATGATAAAACTGAGGCAGATGGAGGTGGTAACTAGATCAGGGTCACCAAGCTAGGAAATGTCTGAGGCCAGATTTAAGTTCAAATTTTCCTGATTCCAAGTCCAGTGCTCTAGCCACTGGGCCATCTGGCTGCCATGAGGCCTCACCTCTCTGTGCCTGAAAGCCCTTTACTGGGAGTACAATAGGGTGGGACAGAATTTCCAGCATCATGGAAAAGAGTTAGAGAAAGTTAATTTAACATCTGGTTTACCTCGTAGCAATGCATGAAGTATCACTGACAATTCTGCAAAGCCACCTCAGTTCTCATGCTGACAACATACTGTGGAGACAGAGATATTTTCCCTCTCCCTGTGTAGAAGGACAGAAAGTTTAGGAAAGTAGTGAGCATCCTGTTCTCTCTGCTAACTTGGGAGTGGCAGGATAGATGATACCCTGGGGATTTGGGGGATCATAATTTGTGGTAAATGTGAAAGTGAAGGAAGAGAGGGACTTTGAAAAGGTACTTGAACTACCTGATTCCTCTCCCTCTCCCATGGCAACCTTGACCTTGGGGAGAAGATTATTGAGTTGTAGTTTATGCTACATGATCCTGCTACTGCCTGATGTGAACATTGACATTGATCTTATTTTTTTCTAGTTCAACTTTAGCTTTTATTGTGACATGAGGTTGAATGATTTCTTACCAGATTTCTTACCAAAAGGAGAAAGGTTTTAAAGAATAAGGGCTGAGTCAACTAGAATTGGAATAACAAGAAGGAAGTGCATCCCGACTGTCATCACCTCTCCTATAATTGTATAGCCAAAGTCTAGACAAAAATAAGATTGGAGGAAGGGCACGATGACTATCTTGTGGAAGAGGGCTTAGATTTGTTCTGCTTTTCCACAAAGGGCAAAATGAGCAACAATGAGAGGGAGTTGCAAAGAGACAAATTTATATTTGATATACATATAAAGTTAAACATGATAAACCTTAGCACAATGCCAAGGCAGTTCTTTGAGGCAATGTCCCAACCCCCATTGGAAGTCTTCAAGAAAAGGTGGGGTCATCCCTTGTTTGGTGTGTTGTAGTGAGGCTTCCATGTCAGAGATGGAATGGACTAAGTGGTGGATAGGGTCCCTTCTAAATCTGACTTTCTATGATTCTGAAAATCCCAAATCTTCCCCTTCCAAAAGGTGAACATTACCTTGTTAAGGTGACCTTCAATAATCAATTAATCAATCAACAAAAAATTATTAATATTGATAAGCAGATAAAATATTTAAGTCCTTACTATCTGCCAAGAACTGTGATAGTTCCTAGAGATATTAAGACAAAAATGAAACAGTCCCTGGCCACAGTGAAGTTACTTTTATTGAAGGAGAGAAATCACTTCTTTGATTTGCAATTTCCTTCTCTGTAAAAATTGGGAGATTGGATTACATGATCACGAAGGTCTCTGTTTGCTCTAAAATACATGAGCATATGGTAGCACATTAAGCTTTCAGCAGCTATTTATAATTTCATGATAATTAATTGATTATTTTTTTCCTTTTGAAAACAGACTTCCATAGCAGGAGAGGGGAAGAGAGCATGAGATCACCATTCTCTGCTCTGTCCTCTGCAGTGCAAAGATAATTGTCCTTGGCAGAGAAAATAGAAACAAATACCTTAAAAGGTAACAAAACCCTAGATAATTAACCTCTTTGGGGATTTTGAGCACCAACAATGGGTAGTGGGGAAAAAGCAAATGCCTCCGCTAAAGAACTGTGTGGGCAACTAGGTGGTGCAGTGGATAGAGCCCCAGGCCTGGCATCATGAGGACCTAAGTAGCATCAGATACTTAATAGTTGTGTGACCATGGGCAAATCATTTAATCCTATTTACCTCAGTTTCCTTATCTGTAAAATGAGTTGGAAAAGGAAATGGCAAACCACTCCATCATCTTTGCTGAGAAAACCCCAAATTGGGTCATGAAGAGTTGGACATAACTGAGAAACAATAACAAACACTGGTGTTTGTTTCCCATCTTGGTATTCACCATTTAGTCAATTGTCATAGCATTGTCATCACGGTGGGTAGGGGTCTGGCTCACTCAAGTTTGATTTCTCTCCAAGAATTATAATGGCAACTAGAGATAAGCCAGCAAGCTGCCTCTGTACCAATTCCTTTGTCACTCTTTTGTTCTCTTGCCCTGCCCCTCTCTATTTCATTCAGCCCCACACCTGCTCCAACACTTCTATGAACCTCATAGAACTGACTTCCAGTTGAAAGAGACCTTAAAAGTCATCTAGTTCTACCCCCTCATTTCAGAGGTGAGAAAATTGAGACTCAGAGGAATTGAATTTCTTGCCTGGAGTCACAAACAGAATAAATAGCTGAGCCAGCAGTTGCTGCCCACTGGCTTGTACATGTCTTCTTGATTTCTGTTGTTTACCTGCCTCCTCATTGAGCACACCCACGTGTTTCATGGAATGGGCTGCCACTCCTGCTAATGATTTTGCTGTCATTGAAGTTGTCCGAGCAGAAGCTGAAAAGTCACTTGTCAGAGACATTCTATGGCACATTTATATATCTGGCAGGGGGGTTGGCCAAGGTGACCCCTACTGTCCCTTCTATCAGTGAGATTCTGTGGCTCTAAGGCCTCCCAAGTTTGAATATCTTTCCTAATAAACTGCAAAATTCAACAAATATCCACAAAGAGAAAAAAAACTAACGTTTTAGATTTAGTTCTCCTTGAATTCATAAGAAGAGCTAATGAGATGATCATTCCAACTTGGAAATCTTCCTTTTTCTCCCTAAATACAGCTACTGGTCATTTGGGATCCTGGACTAAACAAGTCAGACATCTTGAAAACACCTCACTTGTTTAATACAAATAAATGTTCCCTTAAAGAAAATTGGTTTGGATGCACTCAAGCTACACAGGAGAAAGTCTAATAGAGCAAGAATAGAATGGAATGTCAGTATTCTTCATTGAAATCTTTGACTACATGAGTGGTAAAGAGCAGGCTAAAGGTGGAAATTTTTTTTCTCTTACCCCCACCAGCGGATGGGAACAGAGGAAGAATAACGTAGCCCAAAGAACACTGGACTCATAGTTGAGGCACAAGTTTTACAGTTAATGAGGCACATGATGTTCAGGAAGTCATTTCATTTCTCTGAGACTTAAACTCCCCTCACCTGTAAACTGAGGACAAAAGAAGTGGCAGCATTGCAGAGTGGAAACTGCAGAGTTAAAGGCCCAGAGTTTGACTCTCTGCTCCACTGCTTATCACTTGTATGACCTTGGGCAAATCACATGACCTCTATTGGCCTCAGTGTACTCACCTTTAAATGAAAAAGTTGTGCTAGATGATTTGATGTTCCTGGACAGCTCTAAATCCCGTGAACACCTGCACTAGTGATAAAAATAATAATGATAACAAAAACAATACCAATATCAATAGTAATAATAACAGAAGCAGTAATAAAAATAAAACAGCATTTATACAATCCCTACAATGTGTCAGGTACTGTGTTAAGCGCTTTACAAATATTATCTCATTTGATCCTCACAATAGCCCTGGGAAATAAGTGCTATTATGATCTTCAAAAGTTGAGGAAACTAAGGCAAATGAAAGTTAAGTGACTTGCCAAAGGTCATACAGCTAGTAAGGGTCTGAGGTCATATTTGAACTCAGGTGTTCCTGATTCCAGGCACTACGCTCTGTACGCTACACTGTCCCTAATTACTTCACTGAGTTGTTTTTAGGATCCTATTTCTTTTTAATTTTTTTAACATTATTTTTTATTCTGAACTTAAATAAAACAAGCATTTCCATAACACAGTAGAATAGAAAAAAAAATGACTGTACATGAAATTGCAAAACTGTTATGTACAACTTGCTATTCCTTTTAAATATACAATAAAGTTATCATGTAACTTTTTTTCCTTTTTTTTCCCAACCCTCCACCTCCCTACCTGTCCTAGAGATAGGATCTAATTTTGCATTAAGAGCAAAAGTGCTTTGTAACCATATAGGGGCAGCTAGGTGGTACAGTGGATAAAGCACTGAGCCTGGAGTCAGGATCTGAGTCCAAATCCAGCCTCAAACACTTACTAGCTGTGTGACCCTGGACAAGTCACTTAACCCCTATTTGCCTCAGTTCTCCATCTATAGAATAGTGACACATTGGAGAAAGAAGTGGCAAACCACTGCAGCATATTGGCCAAGAAGACCCCATGGACAAAATCCCTTTGGGTCATGTAGAGTCAGACACAACTAAACAAATAACAACAGCAACAACAAACTGTATAGCATTGTGTGAAGCAGGGAATCACGGGGGTAACCCTGGGTTTTGGATGCCCTCCCAGCAAAGCGCAAACTCTACTAAGCTGGACTACTTGTTTTAATTGACAAACTGTATCTGCTGTCCAAGGTGGAGACTCACAAAGTGCCAAGAGGCCATCACTAGTAGTAGATTGGCTTCTAGGGAAGAAGTCATTTGGTTACAATATCCCATGAAGTGAGGTAACAATTTATTAAATATTTTCACTACGCTGATCCTGTTCAGTAGACAGTATAAACGTTATTATTACCCATTTGCAGATGAGGAAACTGAGACCAGGGGTTGTTGTACTCACGGTCACATAACGAAAAGGGGCTAGAGCCCAAGCATGCCTAACTCCAAGCTATTGTCCTTTCTACAGTGATCTGTCATTTGAATATTCCTTTTCTGGGTGATCTGAACCTTGAGGGGCTGGTATAGCTGGAGCACAGAGAGCTTTAAGTGATATCCTTACTGATGATTTAAAGCCTAAGTTTTTGACTGATAATTTGCCAATGATAACAAAAGGGAATGATTAAGTTGATCATCCATAATATTCATAATACTCATCACAAATACAGAGATAATTGACTCTGTTTTTAAACTTTTTACTAAAAAGTTAGATATTAAAGCCTTCTAAATTTCAGGATCAGGTTAAGAACATTTATATGCATTGTGTGTGTCAGTATGTATGTACTCTATTTCCTTTTCTAAATTGAAAGTGGCCAATTGCCGAAAAAGCAGAGGAAGCCAATCTCTCCAAGGATTTCCCATGGTCTGCCAGCATGCTTGAGATTACAGATGAATTCTGTAGTGGTTGTTGCGTCTGCTGCCTGAGAATAAGATAAGGCTAATGATGATATTACTTGGAATTGTCTGTTTTCAAAGGGAGGATGCCCTATTCTTTGGCTTTTGTGATGACTATGGAAATAATAACCACTACATCTAAATGGTGCTTCTGTAAAGTACTTCACATACTTTATTGCCAAATTTTGAGTCTCTAAGCAACCCTGGGATATAACTGCTATTGGTTTTATTGCCATTAAACAGGTGAGGAAACAAACTCAAAGAGGTTAACTTACTTGCCCAGGGTCACACATCTGAATATTGCTGATTATATGCCTAGAACTCTAACAACTGTATTATAATGCCTTTCAAAAAAAGGGTGGGGATGAAGGAAAAAAAAACTTATCACAAGTGACTCAAGAACGAACATTCATACTCAAAAACTGGCTTCATGTGTGTGGGGGGGGTGTGTGTGTGTGTGTGTGTGTGTGTGTGTGTATTGGGACAGGAGAAGATTGCATGCACATGTATCCATTCAGGGAGGTATTTAGAGACAGGATGATGTAATGACAAGATCTTAGATTTGAGAGTTAGACACTGGTATTTCAGTCTAGCTCTCTCACTTACTAGCTGGACAAGTGACCTCTCCTCTCTAGGCCTGTTCCATCATATATAAAATGAGGATACTAGATAAGACTTACAAACACATGGCTATGGTTTGGGACTATGGCAGGCAATACACCCAACTGCAACCTACACCAGATTAAAATGTAATTGGAAAATATTTGACTAAATAAATAAAAATATGATAAAACATAAGTAATGTAAATATTTGGTTTTCTAGGTAAGTATGCAGCTCAGTGGCCATTATATAGGGTTTTTTCATTTCCATTTGAGTTTGACACCACTGGATTAGATGACCTCTCATATGTCTATCAGTTCTAACATTCTATGAGCTTATAGTTTTCTGTCTCCTCCCTTTCTCTCTTCTTTTCTCTTCTCTCCTCCTTTTTCTCCTTCCCCTCTCCTTTTTTTCTCTCTTTCAGCTGGAAAAATGATATATGACATGGGTGGTTTACTAATGTTTGGCACATCCTCACTCTCTACCTTCCCTTGTCTTTAAACATGCAATCCTCTGGAGCCATGTATAATGCCACCAAACTACACAGTGTCTGCACCATACAGCTGTCAACAGAAAAAAAAAAAAAACATGTTGCTAAATCAGTTCCCAAACATCCCCAGACAGACTGCAGAGAATGAAATGGCTTATGGCTGTTTAACAGTACCAAATAGGATTAGGAGATTTAACCAAAGGTTGAACCCCAACAAAGTCAGGTGTAGAGACAACAGGAAAACAAGTTGTGTGTGATGTTTTAATTCTACACAGTAGAGCGGGGAAAGAATCAGAATAAACAGGCTGCAGGTAAGGACTGGAAAAAGCTCCAGGAGCTGAGAAAACTATTCTTCTACTTAGGGGAGGAAAAAAAAAGCCCTGCAAGTGAATCTGAAGAGAGTATTTCATCAGATGGGATGATTTCCTTTTTAGTGTATGCATCACTTTTCCCATGCTAATCCCCAATTCCCTGCTGCACTGAAGCCCCAGCAGGTGGGGTAGATCAGAATGAGGAATGTGTCAAAAAGTGATTTGCGAAACTCCCCATAAGACTTCTGTCAGTGGCTAATGTAGTACTTCTGAAATTTGGAATACTTGGAAGGATACAAAGTGCTCCCTTAATGGGTCCTGTCATGTCACATGGGCTAATGTCAGGTGCACAGACCAGAGAACTATGTCTCTGGGAGCAAAGCTGGGGTTCCAATTCAGGAATCAGTGATTAGCATTCTTCAAAACAAGGCTACAAGCAGTGGCTGCTGTGGCTGACCGATATCTGAGACCATACTGCTGTCTTCTCAGTCCACTGGCTGATTATTCATTGATTCCTATAGGAATCAACCTGAGGAATGGAGACAAATAACATATTTTCATTCTGTGAGCAGTATGACTGGTACAGAGTCAGTGTGTTCCTGAAAAAATAAATAACAGCAATGTAAAAGACTTGGGGATCTGCTTAATTGGGGAGAGGGGGTAACTGGACACAATCTAGAGGAACCCCAGTTCCAATCAAGAAAGGGGAGAGAAACAGTATTCAGGACTCCAGCATGTCTACTATAACTCTGGATTTGGGAACCCTGGCCTGGAGATCTGGATGACCTCAACCCCTAACTGTTGGCCTCTCTGAAACTCACTCTCCTTCAGCTGTTAATGCATACCCTCCTCCCCCCCCAAAAATTACCTTATCTTTATATTGTATATGTTTTATATGTACTTATATTTGTACCTTTTATCTCTCCCAATAGAATTTAAGCTCCCTGAGGGTAGGATCTGTCTCATTTTTGTCTTTGTACCCCCAGCACTTAGCATGGTGCCTGACAATAGTAAATACTTAATCAACACTTGCTAATTAATTAATTGATTGATGATAGCACTTGTCCTACCTCCCCAACAGGGTTGTTGTAAAGGAAATCCTCTGTGAATCATAAGGCACATTAGAAAAAATAAGGTGCTATTACTATTAACTGTTATTGCCAGTGGTGATGGGGAAAGGATGAACTCTAAGGTTCCTATATTCTCTACCATTGGATGGATGAGTCAACATCTAGTTAACCATCTACTGTATTCCAACAAATAAAAATTATCTCTGGCTGGCCTAATGCTGATTGATAGTTCAAGCTGTCAGTAGGTTAGTGAGTGGTCTCATCCCCCTACATGTTCCACCTAGGATTTCTAGGGCCTTATTAATACTAAAATCTTAGGTATTTTTGGCTTAAATACATCAACTAAATAAGACAGGGCTTATGTACACCATTTGCAGAACAGCCAGTTCCCTAGATAATACAATAAGAGGCCTGCAAAAGGCTTCTTTACCTGATTTCTCCTTCACCAGCATATCATTTAATAAAATTAGATGTATTTAGGGGCAACTTTATGGCACAGTGGATAGAGTACTAGCTCTGAAGTCAGGAAGACTCATCTTCCTGAGTTCAAATCTGGCCTCAGACACTTCCTAGCTGTGTGACCTAAGTAAGTCACTTAACCCTGTTTGTCTTAGTTTTCTGGAGGAAGAAAGAGCAAACCATTCTAGCACATCTTTGCCAAGAAAACCCCAAATGGGTTCAGGAAGAGTCAGACATGACTGAAGATGAACAACAACATGATGTGTTTAAGTGAATAGAAGAAAAGTCAGTAGGAGACATGTTAGTCATCTTCACGTGTCTGATTCGTTGTCGTATGAATCTGGGCCCAAGGGGGCAGAATGGGTGAAATGTCTGTAGCAGGTGGCTGTTGAACTAATCCTTGAAGGAAGGCAGAGATTTGGGGAGGGAGAAGTGAAGAGGAAGATCATTCTATGAATTTTTCAGGGTCATCCCAGAAGGAATTCCTATTATACTTAAATGACCTCTGAGAGTTAGTGATGTAGCAATTCTGGGATATTCAGTCCCTAAGATCCCTCACTCACATTGCCTACAACCTAGAAGTTCATTGTTAAAATTCTAATGTTACCTGGGATGAGTAACAAGCTAAGTCATTGACAGCTATGAATCCATCAATGCGGACATGTTAATCTGATTAGATAACCTAACTCAAAATAAAGGCTCTGAGGACATCAAACACAGGATGGATAATATCAATTTAGATTCATAGAGCACTTTGCAGTGTGCAAAACACCTTTATCTCCCTACAACAACCCCGTGAGATAGGTTTCACAAGTGTCATTATCTCCATTTCATAGACAAGGAAATCTGGGTTCAGAGAGGATATGTGACATCCCCATGGTTAGGTAGCTAGTACTGGGAAGCTGATTCTTAAACCATTATCTTATATTTCTTAGTGTAGGATTCTTTCTATCCCATCATACCGGGAATGGTGAAATGCAGGGACAAGAAGGGTGAGTATGGGGCTCAGTCTACATTGGGCAGGCTTTTAATTTGCTCTTATCCCCTCAAAAGGTGCTGTCTCTGTTTATATTAATCTAGAGCACTGTTTTTTTAATATATTTAACTTTTTTTTAACTTTAATTTAATTTAATTTTTAAATTTTAAATTTTAACTTTAATTTAATTTAGTTAATTAAATTAATTAATTTAACTTTAATTTTTAATATATTTAACTGTGTATATTAATCAATCAATAAGACAATATTTTTCAAAGGAATTGTGTTGGATGTTTTTGTCTCTATATCCCTAGTACCTGGAGATGGTGTATTGGAAAGAGAGCCAAAAGTCAGACAGATGTGGCCTAGCCAGGGATTGCAGTTCATGCCTGTTATCTCTGCTCCTGGGGAAGCTGAGGCTGGTGCATCACTTGAGTTCCAGAGTTATGAGAAGCAACAGGGATGACGCCCATTAGGTGTCGATACTAAATATGGCATCAATATAGTGAGACCAGGGGAACACACCTTGCTTTAGGAGGTTAGAAATAGAGCAAGTCAAAACTTGTGTGTCAGTCAGGTCAGTGAGAGGCCCCCTGCACTTCCAGCCTGGGAGAAATAGGAAAAAAACAGTAAAAGATAAAGGAAAGGAGGGAGGGAGACCTGGACTCAAATCATGCCTCTAATACATAATGACTGCTGACTTTGGCCAAGTCTCTTAATTTTCTCGGTGCTCTAGGCAACTCTCATGAAAAGAGCTGCTGTTCTGCACTGGTTGAGGGAGTTTCTTCCATAGTAGCACCCTGTACCAATAAGATCACAGGTCCGGTCTTCCTGCCACAAGCATACCAAAAAAAAAAAAAAAAAAAAAATCCAGCACCTAGCACATTACCTTCAATAGAGGAAGAACTTTAAGAGAAAAGGAAAAAAGAAAAAGAAAAATGAAGTTTGTTGGCATGAAAAGAACAGAAATATAGTCTTTGATTACCCATTCTTGAGGTCTTAGTGATTATAATTACCATTTTTCTTGTTAATATACTTACAAGCTGTCCCTTTGCTCACGTTCTAGAATTTTGCCAGGAATCAAGGCCATGTGCACTGACCTAGAAATTGCACTGACTGCCCTTTTTTCCTGTTTTGTGAACCAGTACTTTTGCCCTTGTCCCCTTCTGTGCCACCCTTTCTCATTTGCCATTATCTTTCAAAGATCTCTGATCATGACTCAGCTAGTACATCTGCCAATACATTTTGGCCTTTTGACAAGAACTCATTGAGTGAAAGTAAGGCCCATTGAAAAATCTCATCTGTCTTAGAATCAAACTTTTTTTTATTAAACTTTGCAAATACCTATCAAGTATTAAGACTTATCTTCTCAAAACAAACTATAGTCAATTCTTCTAATTGATCTTTATATGACATGACTTCCAGCTCCCTCATCATCCTATTCTCTCTCTCTGTCTCTCTGTCTCTGTCTCTCTCTCCCTCCCTCCCCCCTAAAAAACTATTTCCTTATTTTATATGTATGAAATTGATTCTAGGAATGAGTGTACAAATTTCTGTTTATCCCCTAAAAAAGCTTACTTTTATCATTGTTTCGTTTTTCTCATCACCTTTGTTTCCAAATATGTTTCACCACTCTCCTCTGCCTCTTGTTGCAAAGATTAAAAAGTAGAAAAAAACAATTCAGCAAATATAGCCATCATATTTTGTGTGATATTTTAGTCATTTTTAAAAAGCATAACCTTGAATTACTTTCTAGAATGGCTGGACCAATTCACAGATCCACCAACAATGTATTAGTGTGCTTGTCTTCCCATAGCCCCTCTAAAATTTACCATTATGATCTTTTGACGTCTTTTTCCTGGTGACACTTTCATTCAGTGGTTTTAGTTTGACCCTCTGATATTCCCTCCTCAACTACCATGGCTTATACCTTTACTCCAGTACAACTAGTATGCATACAATGATGATCAGCTTGATTTAAGTTTCACTCTTATCAATCAATTAAATTGTCAATTAAATCAAGTTTCACTTGATTTAAACTTAAGTTTCACTCATTACTTTCCTATTTTGACAATTTCTATAATACTTTGAGTTTTACAAAGCACTCTTATCTTCATAATGACCTTGTAAGTCAAGTGTTATTATTATCCAAAAAACAAGAAAGATAGGGATTAAGTGACTTGTCCAAGGCCATGTAACTAGTAAGTGTCTGAGACCACATTTGAATTCAGGTCTTTCTGATTAGAGGTTATGCACTGTATCTACTGTGCCACCTAGCTGTCTGTTTCTATGATCCAGAACTCTGGAATTTCTCTCACTGATAAGAACTTTTTATCCTTTGTTCAACACTTCCTAAAATCTGCTCTCAGTTCTGTGTGACCTCAAGTTATTTAATTTTTTCTGTTTCCCAAGCCCATTGCCCCCAACACCCCTTGAACAGATATGTCATAGGTCTCATTTTAGCTATCCTAAACTGAATTTATTATTTTTCTCTTAAATATGCCTTCCCTCCTAAATTTCACTTTTTTATTGAGGGCTCTAACATCCTTGTCACCCAAATTCACAACCTTGAAGTCATTCATGCTCAGCTCTTTCTTTTCCTATGCCGTATCCAATCAGTTGCTGTGTCCTATAGATTTAACCTCCATAATATCTCTCTGATCTATCCTGTGCTCTTGACTCATATGGCCTGGTCACTTGAGTTACTGTAATAGATTTCCAATTGGTCTTCTTGCTTCAGTTCTCTTCTCTATTCAATTAACACTCCATAGAACTGCCAAAACAATCTCCCTAAACCAGAGATTTGACCATGTAAGTCCCCCTGCTCAAGATTCTTCACTGGTTCCCAACTGCCTCTAAGATAAAACACCAACTCATTAATTTGGCATTTAAATCTCTGCACAATCTATTTCTTCACTCTTTTTCAAAATATTTCCTATTATTTTCCATCACACGCTATACATTCCAGCCTAACTGGTCTACTTTGTCTTGACTAAACAGAACATTCTACTTCTCACTTCCATATTGTTGCATTGGCTGTCTCCTAGGCTTGAGCTGTACTCCTTTTTTGTCTCTAGCTCTTATAATCATTAGCTTTCTTCAATGAAGATGTTGCATCATGGAACTATTTTAAATGCATTTATTTTATCATTTTTTTGTTTTTACCTAGCCTACATTTCCTCCCTTATCCTGCCCTCTTCATCCCAGAAAGCCATGTTTTATTTAAAAAAAATGATTAAGAAGGAAAAAAATCAGCAAATTCAATCAATACTCCAAAAAAAATCTGAATATATGCAACATTCCACACTCACATATCTATTCACCCCAAACTCTGTAAAGGAGTGGGAGTTATTGTCTTCTCATATCTCTTCTTTGTAATTTTGCAACATTTAATTTTTATTATTTTCTGGTGGTTAACATTTGCATTGTTTTATTCATTGTTTATACTCTTTTCCTGGTTCTACCTACTTTGTATCAGTTCATAATTTCTTCCAGAGCAGGAATATTTCATTACTTTCATATCTCAAAACTTGGTTAGTCACTACCAAGCACTGCACCCACCCCCAATTCTTTGCTTCAATACAAAGAGTTACTGCTGTAGCATGGTAAATGTCATTTCTGGCTCTAAAGCTATGATACTATGTGCCATCTCCTACAGGAAGCCCATCCTAATTCTCTCTGTCATCTATGCTATCTCTCCACTCTAATTATCTTATACTTTCTTATCTTTTCAATTGTTCTATCCTCTAGGAGAATAAAGGATTTTTTTTCTTTTATTTTTGTCCTTATATCCCTAGGTCCTTTCACTTAGTAGACACTTTATAAACATTTCTTGAATTAATGAGTGACTGTTAGGAAACTATTTCTTACATGGAGTCTAAATGTGCTTCTCTGCCACTTCTACCCATTGCTCTAAGTTCTACCCACTGTGACCAAGTAAAAGACATATAATCCATCTTGCACATGACAGCCCAACAAATACTTGAAGACAGATCTCATGTCTCTGTTAAGTCTTCTTCTCTCCAGGCTATACATCTACTGTTTGACAGTTCTCATTCTTCATTCCTCATTTACAGCTGCAAGGAAGGTTTGGACCAATACGGTAAGCATATGAAATTTCATTCAATCCATTTGGCTGTATTTTATCAGCTCCTGTCAAAGACTTGGTTGGATGAAAGTGGGGTTTAGGTTATTAGAAAAGTGACCTTTAGAAGATTACCAGTGAGTTTTCATTATCCATGCCACCTTACCTCTGATGGCAAAGAGTTAGCTATATTGTCTGAAAAAAAATGCAAGTTAATATTAAAAAAGAAAAAAAATCAGAGCTATGCAAAAAAATTGAATAGGCTGCTTTATGAAATAGTTTCCTGTCGCTGAAAGTGTTCCGACATGCTAGATGATAATCTGTTAGTGTCGCTTTAGAGAGCATTCCTTCATTGGGAAGGAGAGTGGTTGAACTGCATAGTTACTAAGATCTTGTCTAATTCTTAGATTCAATGAACCATGTACACACAAACTATTCCCATGTTTCTTTTATTTAACAAAAATTCTCTGGACAACAATTATGATTTCTATATTCAACATTTCCACTATTTTAAAACTAAGGTGGTAGTTTGGAATTTTTGAAGGTTATTCTCATAGAATATAAGCTTTGCTGGTTTCCACCATTCTGGAAAGACTTCTATATGGCCTTTATGATAGATATTTGTCTGAAGATCCACCTAACAAATCATGGTGGGCTTATTATCAGGAAGTTGTCTTTGGTGATAAATTATTTAACCAGGGCAAATCAAGAAACACAAAAAATGGAAATGATAAAAAAAGAAGGAAGTAAGGAAGGAAGGAAGGAAGGAAGGAAGGAAGGAAGGAAGGAAGGAAG